>NW_015646367.1:317924-322923 GCF_001515625.1 Sinocyclocheilus rhinocerous | reverse complement strand
ACTTCCAAAAATGGTATACTACCGTAAAATTAATGTCCAATACATGTAATGTCCAATACCGTATATAGTAGGGGAATTTACCTTTAACCATTTAACAGGTTTTTACTGTAGCATTTTTACAGTCTTTTACCGTTAAATTCACGGTCATTTTTCACAGTGTAGAGTGAACTGATCTCAAGCCATATTTAGAGGCCAGAAAATCATAGATGCTCTTTTTGCATGCTTGCAACCACCTTAAAATCATGTCTGAGAGTTTTGCATGGTCAGTTATTGCTTTTTCCTCCCCTTTCGTAGGTAATGTATGTTATCTGAGCATCTCACCCAAGGGACCCGTGACTGTTGAAGCTCTTGTGGGCACCAATGTGACCCTTAGTGTGTCTCACGCTGGTGTCCCTCATCCTGAGGTCATGTGGTTTAAGGGAAGTCTTCTGGTTGCCAAATGGACCGCTGGTAACAGCTCGCTTTCAGGTGTTGCTTCAGGCGTTTTTAAACCAGAACTCAATGGATCCCTCACCTTCATGAACGTGTCGCTTCGTTATAATGGTACATACACCGTGGAAATGAATAATATCGGGGAGGAAAAGGTCAGCACTACATTTTACCTCTTTGTTTATGGTGAGTATTAATAAGATTAGATTTGGCTATTTTGAGATCATCTGTATTTATCAATAATTATTCCCGGTTGGCCAAAAAACAAAACCCTAGTAATAGTTTAAAAATGTACCTGGCAACCTTGTCATTTTTTTAGTTAATTAATTTTATTTGATTGATTTATTTTTGTTATCTGTTTTGTTTAAATTATTAAAATTTTTAAAAAAAATTTAAAACAAGTAAATAAATAAGTGTTCATTTAAAACATTTTTAAAAATATTTTTCTCATTTACCTTGTTCTTTAGATATTGGCATTTTAAAAATCAGGTTGGCTGGTAATTATAATATATAATAACTTTAATGAGTCATTCACAAACACTACATACTGGTTTAACAATAAGTGATTAATGTGTATGAGAAATAAATGACTAAAATGTGCCACGTACCAGGGTTATTATATTTAACTAAAGCTAAAATTAAAACCATAAAACAAATGTTGTTACTTGAAGTAAAATAAACGTTAACTGACTTTTTTTTTTATTTCAGCCAGTTGCTAAGGCAATATTTCTTATTTTAATTTAGTTTAACTTGATGTACTTAAATAACTAAAACTGAAATAAAAACTAATAAGCTAAATAGACATCTAGAAAAAAAAACTGAATAGGACAAAAACACAGAACAGTATATATATATATATATATATATATATTATATACCAGATTCAAAATATACAGTAAATTAAATCTACAATACTTTTTTTAAAGATACTACAATAACACTTGTATGTACATGAACTAATGATTTTATGTATTTATGTTTCTTATTGTTTGTTAATGTAATTATGAAAACCTTACTATGTAGAGCAGGGCAGTACAATCGAATATTCATTATGTATTTGTGAATAAAATTAAGTGACTCTAAAATTAAGTGGATTTTGATTTTAATTTTCCTAAAGACTGTTAATATATTATTTAGCTATTTGTTAATGTTCTCATGCGTAAAAGAGCTTTTAATAAGTGTCTTTGATTTAATATTTAGTAGCAAAAACATTGTTAGAGCTGGTAAATGTGATTCATTTCCATGTATCTCTGATTGCTTGCCTCTCTGTCTCAATAGATATCATCATGAATGTATCCCTGCACACTGATCCAGGAGACGCCATTGAGGGTGAAGTGAGCTTTACCTTGTATTACAGCACAGTGCAAGGGGAGGCCAAAGAGGTGCGGTGGTTCTTTAATGGACTCCAGTTAAGAAATGGATCTCATTATTCCATCAGCGGGAAGAACCTCACGATAAACCAGCCCAGCAGGAACGACACGGGCCGCTACACTGTGTTACTAACCAACCCGTTCAGCTCGGAGACGCAACACTGGAACATCACAGTGCTGTGTGAGTATATGGTGATTACATTCATTTAAAGGAAAAGTTCAGGCAAAAATGAAAATTTGCTGAAAATGTACTCCACCTCAGGCCGTCCAAGATTTAGATGAGTTTGTTTCTTCATGGGAAAAGATTTGGAGAAATGCATTCCATCACTTGCTCACCAATGGATGCTCTGCAGTGAATGGGTGCCGTCAGAATGAGAGTCCAAACAGCTGATAAAAACATCACAATAATCCACAACACTCCTGTCCATCAGTTAACATCTTCAGTGAAAAACTGAGTTTGTAAGAAACAAATCCATCTTTGAGACGTTTTTAACTTCAAACCATCGCTTCCAGCTAAAATATGAGTCCATAATATTGTTTCCTCCAGTTAAAAAGACATCACTTCTGAATCAGGAGAGAAATCTGCATAGATCAAGCACTGTTTACACGCAAAAACAGCTCTAAACGAATATGTCTATGGATCTTGATATTAGAGGAAACCAGGAGATGGACATTTTCACTGGAGGAAATGTTATTATGGATTACGAACTCATATTTTAGCCAGAAGCAATGGTTTGAAGTTAAAAAAGTCTTGATGGATTTCTTACAAACACACAGCTTTTGGCTTCACAAGACATTAACTGATGGACTGGAGTGGTGTGGATTATTGTGATGTTTTTATCAGCTGTTTGGACTCTCATTCTGACGGCACCCATTCACTGCAGAGCATCCATTGCTGAGCAAGTGATGCAATGCTACATTTCTCTAAATTTGATGAAGTAACAAACTCATCTTGGATGACCCTGAGGGTGAACACATTTTCAGCAGATTTTCATCTTTGCCTGAACTATTTCTTTAAGAGGCTTTCCCAACAGTAGCCCGTTTCATTTCCGACATCTTATTTTCTCTCTTCGGCTGCCCTTAGATGGACCCGATATGCCAGTTCTCAAGGTCAGTCCCACAAAAGCAGTCTTTGTTTCGGGCGAGTCTCTGTTCCTCTCCTGTCAGGCCGAGGGTGAACCGCCCCCCTCCGCCACATGGTTTTTCAATGGCGAGTCCATTGAAACGTCTTCAACAGGAACAGTCAGTCTCACCAATGTTAAGACGAGTCAAAGCGGCATTTATACTTGCGTGATGATCAACACCAGAACTGAGGCGACACTTCAGAGAAACGTCACTATAATTGTCTATGGTAGGAGTTTGCAATTCAAATGTCCTTTTGTAAGCAAAATAAGGGAATACCAGCATGTTAGGATGTTGTGCATCATGTAAATATTTTTCTGCTGACAGTGTTTGTTAATGCATTGAGCCATTCAAGGCTATATGTATTTTTTTTACCACAGTTAACAGGGTTTTAGAAAGCCAGTAGAGAGGCTTTTATGCGTTTATTTCTCTTCTTCTTTCCATCATGTCAGAGTCTCCCAGCGGTGAGCCTCTGTGTTCAGTGCAGGCTGTGAATGGAGGCGCAGCGCTGCAGTTCCTCTGTCTGTGGCCAGGCGGTGCTCCAGAAGCACAGGTGTCGTTTCCCGGCCTGAGCGTGAATGCCAGTGGATACGGCAATTACAGTATGACTATAAACGACACTCCGAGCTTAAACGGAAGAGAAATCATCTGTAAAGCCGAACATCCTCTGATTCGGACACAATGCAGTGTCATTCCTCGTAAGTCATGCTCTGTTTCTTACTGGAATTTTAAATATTGATACTTAAGTTACAATTAATTCCATTTGGAATCTGTGGAATTGTGGAGTAATTTTATGGTGAGTGTTATTTAGTATACACTACCAGTTAAAAGTTTTTGAACAGTATGATTTTTAATGTTTGTTTTTTTAAAGAATTCTCTTCTGCTCACCAAGGCTGCATTTATTTGATCCAAAATACAGCAAAAGCAGTAATATTGTGAAATCTTTTTACTATTTAAAATAAGTGCTTTCTATTTTTATATAGAATTATATTTGAAGGATCATGTGAGTAATGACATAAATGATTTCAAAGCTGAAACAATTCAGCTTTGAAATCACAGGAATTAATTACATTTGAAAATATATTCAAATAGAAAACAGTTATTTTAAATAGTAAAAATATTTTACAATTTTACTGTTTTTTTTCTGTACTTCTGGATCAAATAAATGCAGGCTTGGTGAGCAGAAGAGAATTCTTTAAAAAACATCAAAAATCTTACTGTTCAAAAACATTTAACTGGTAGTGTAAATAGAAAATAGAAAATAAACAGTATACTGTATTCTTAATACATTCAGAAAAAAACATACATTTTAATTGGCAAGGAAATTGAATAGACGCCAAGTACAATTAATTTTTGTTCAGAATTATTAATATTTCAAATTTAGTTATGATGAATATTATTTATTTGTAGAAATCCCTCTCATACATGGACTGTATCTTAACTGAAATGCATCATTCGAATAGCGCACCGAAAAATAGATTGGATTTCAATAATAGCAAGCATGTTTGGTTTAAAGGCGCAGTGTGTAAATTTTAGCGGCATCTAGCGGTGAGGTTGCGAATTGCATATTATATTGCATTTCTGTCAATGGATCGATGTAAATATTACACATTGCACCTTTAAGTGTGTTGCTACATGATACCCCAGTAAGCCTAAAAATACATTGCACACACTTAGTGGGTTAAAATTGTATAACATTTATAATCAACATTTCTTTTACTTCATCCACTTTGTAGGTCCAAACCTGCAGAAATTCAAAATAATTAAACAAATAAATAAATAAGTGAAAAAAAAGAGTAAAAATAGGAAAATAAATAAAGAAATAAACGTCTTAAAGGCACAATATGTAAGATTTTTTTATTAAAATATCCAAAAACCACTAGATTATATATTTTGCTGACTTGTGTACTTACATTATCCCAAATGTTTCGAAGAATGTTTAAATCCAGAGAAATAAGCTATTTTAACTAGTGACACAGACCGTGTCCATAGTGTCATTGTGTCACCTGCCAGTGACGTCATAACCCCTCGATTTTGTTTTGTAGAAAACATGGAAAAACCAAAGACGCTTTAATATG
>NW_015646367.1:308053-315887 GCF_001515625.1 Sinocyclocheilus rhinocerous | reverse complement strand
GTGTTTTTTAAATAATATAATAAATAAAAAGAAAACCGATAGAATAGAAAAAGAATAGAGCAAGCTAGTGTTAGAGGTCTTTTTTGCTTTTGTTAATTGTATAATAAATGAAAAGAAAACAGATAGAGTACAAAAGATTATAAAGCAAGTGTTCGTTTTTTTTTTTTTTTTTAAAGAAAACAAGCAGCAGATGAATAGAGTGCAAGTCTAAAAGGGACACGTTTTTTTTTAGAATAGAATTAGAATAGAGATTGCTGGAGTTAGAGGGTCAAATAAAGATGGAAGAGATGTGTTTTTAGTCGTTTCTTAAAGATGGCTAAGAACTCAGCTGCTCGGATTGAGTTTGGCAGGTCAACTCCCATGATTCCACACTCAGTCACGGTGTCATCAAACTACGCCTTTGTTTCTTTGTTTGTTTTGAATACGCGCCCTCTAGCGGCGAAAATTACATATTGTGCCTTTAAAAAAAAAAGAAAAAAATGTTTTCAATTAAATATTTAACACATAATTTTTAATGAGTCCTGAATTAATTATTCTTTGTTATTTGTATATTTATTTTCTGTATTTATTTTTATAATTTTTTATTCTTTCTTATGCATTGATTTATTATTTATATATTAATTTATAATATAGGAGGGAACATTTAATGTAAAAGTCTGTGAAAGTGATTTTGTGCTTCTTTGGGATGGCTTTAGATGAAAAGTGCTATTTGTGTTGCTGCCTATATAGAGTGTTCCAAATTGTTCACTTCATTCATTTCAAGTAGGATGCTTTGAGGACAGTAAGGCATTGGAACGGCACCTTTATCTCATTGCATTATGTTGCAGGCGGTCCTGTGGATTTCCTCCCAGTAATTTTCACCAGCATGAGTCAAGATGAACAGACATTGGTTGTGATTCATTGCTCTGCTGAAGCAACACCTCAAGCTCTTGTGCACTGGATCAAGGATGGAAACCACTTGCAAACTGGGCCCAAATACCAGATCAGTACAAACACAACTCAACTGTTTATTTATGATTTTAATGTCACTACAGACCTCGACACCTACACCTGCACTGCCATCAACCCTCTTGGCAATAAAACTGTGGACACTACACTGCTGGGTATGGAGCCGTTATAGTTTATCATTAGCAATAATGGGTTTTTGACCTTTCGAAAGTCTATACCACTGGAAAACTTAGAATAAAATGCAAACAAAACACACTGTATATTGACTTTTAAAGGCACATTTTGTCTGCCTGCACTACTATTTAGAAGTTTAGGGTCAAGTAAGATTTTTTATTTTTAAAGAAATGAATACTTTTTTCAGCAGGGATGCATTGAATTAATTATAAGTCATAGTTTCCATAAAAGTGTTAAGCAGTGCATCTGTTTTCAACATTAATAACAATCAGAAATGTTTCTTGAGCAGCAAATCAGAATATCAGAATGATTTCTGAAGGATCATGTGACTCTGAAGACTGGTGTAATGATGCTGAAAATTCAGCTTTGCATCACAGGAATAAATTACATTTTACAATATATTTGCATAGAAGATGCTTATTTTAAATTGTAATAATAATTCACAATATTAAAATTTTTTACTGTATTCTTAATCAAATAAATGCAGTCTTGTTGGGCAATTAAGAGACTTAAACATTCAAATGGTTTGAAAGTTAGTGCATGTTTTTTGAATTCTGTTCATTCTATTCTATTAATCCACAGTAAATCTTGATGTATGCAATTCTCAAAATATGCCATTTCAATCTTTTTTTGAATTTAAGGCCCTCAAATCGCAAACTCGAGTGTTTTCCTGAGTAATGATCGAACAGAAGTAACTCTAACGTGGGACGTTCCTCTCACCTCCGTTATTACAGGTACATGCTAATAATCACGTGTTGCTTCCATTCAAGCTTTGCTTGTGAATAATTGAAAATAGTTTGCATATCAGTGCATTGTATTTTTAAGGCTTTGATATCCAGTTGAAGGGCCCAGAGCTCTCAAGCCCATCTCAACCCAAACTCAGCATCGCATCAGACTTCCGCACCATCCAATCAAAGCCGGCCTCCGCCAGAGCCACCACCGTCTCAGGACTCCACCCAGAATGCACGTACTACATCAGAATCATCCCTAAAGCCGGCAGAACCGCAGGAGAACAGTCCGAGCAACATCGGATTGGACCAGGTGACGAGAATCACAAATCTGAATAAGCTTTAAAGGGCTCATATCATCAGGAATCAAACTTTTCTTGATCTTTTGAGGAAATTTTTTGTTATCTTTAGTCCAAAAATACCATTGATTGAAATTAACCAGTAA
Organism: Sinocyclocheilus rhinocerous; assembly: GCF_001515625.1. Taxonomy (NCBI): domain Eukaryota; kingdom Metazoa; phylum Chordata; class Actinopteri; order Cypriniformes; family Cyprinidae; genus Sinocyclocheilus; species Sinocyclocheilus rhinocerous. The sequence goes on along the minus strand of NW_015646367.1, from coordinate 313,592 downwards.
AAATGGTTTAACAGCTTATTTCTGCACTGATACTTTAATGAATCGGTCACAGTGGGATGCAGCTTTTTAAGCAGAATAGAGCAATTAAAACAAAAACATCAGGCCAAAAGCAAACCTGAACCTGTGTGTTTGTGCAACTATGCCTTGTTGCTCATTTTCCATGTGAACAGACCATTTACATAAAAGTCTTCCAGCCCAAAAAATAAAACGCCTTTTTAATTTTAAGGATCAGAGGGAGGGATCAGGAAAAACTAAAATCTGCATATGTAATGTAATTATGTAATGCATACTACAAATATACACTACTGTTCAAACGTTTGGGATCAGTTAGATTTTTAAAGGGGTCATATGATGCTATTTTAAAGATCATTATTTGCGTGAACATTTGGGCGTTGTTATGCAAATCTTCCCACATAGTGAGGTAGATATGTGGGGGCGTGTTAGAATGAGCCGTTTTAGGTAGGTGTGGCTGACTCTGAACTTTTATAAAGAATATCTCTTTGGATTTGAGACTTTAGTCTTTGCAACTTTACAGATCTTCTTTATGCACCAAGAGCTTGTAACACTCCAAAGAGAAAGGAAAAATTTAAATCGCATCATATGACCCCTTTAAAATAAAAAATTCTTACTAATCCCAAATTTGTCCCTAATGGTAGTGTATGATTTGTAAAGCTGGTTGTGTTGATGTGTTGTTCAGCTGCTGGACTCAGTGGAGCTGCTATCGCTGGGATCGCCGCTGGAATCCCCTGTGCTCTTCTCGTCCTCCTCATTGTGCTGGCCTTCATCTACTGCGGAAGACGTGGTGAGTGATGCTTCCTCCAGCTGTCTAAAGCTCAATTAGTAGAGCATGGTGCCTGCAACGCCAGTGTCATGGGTTCAATTCATACTGGCTAAACATATTCCTTGAATGCACTAAAAATTTACATTCTGTCATCATTTACTCACCCTCAAGTTGTTCCAAACACACAAAAAGATATTTTGAAGAATGATGGCCATTGACTTAATTAAATAGTATTTTTTTTCTCCATACTGTGGAACTGTTTGATTATTAACATTCTTCAAAATATCTTCCTTTATGTTCAACAAAAGAAAGAAACTCGTACCGGTTTGGAACAACTTGAGGGTGAGCAAATGATGACAGAATTTTCTTTTTCGGGTGAAATATGCCTTTAAGTCACATTAGATAAAATCATCTCCCAAATGCATAAATGTTGATCAGTTGATACCCAAGTATATCAATCTCCAAAATCTACAGTTAGTCAATACATAATGCTAAATTTATGTTTTCAGTTATCAAGTAAAATAAACATTGAATTATTAAATTGCAAAAAAAAATGCCAACATGGTATTTAGGACCTTTATGCAAAGTGTTTATAAGCCATATGCATATTGCTTTTATAAATAGTACAATGATTCATAGCAGTGTTCAATAAATAGCTTCATTTATTAATATTAATAATTATAATAATAAAATTATAAAATATAGTATAATAATATAGTATGTGGTAAAATGTAGATATAAAAAAATTATAGTGCATTAGTATAGTTGTATTTGTTTCTGGTTACAAAATAATAGCAGTTTACTGCCTTAATAAAATAATGTGTGGTCACCAGGGTTATTTTAGTATAAATGATACATTTATATTTTTTGTTAATATTTTAAATTAGATTTTATTTTCATGTTATCTGCTTTCATTTGAATTTTTGTTATCCTTGGCAACTAGCTGTAATATATATATATATATTTTTATATTATATTTTCTTATTTTTACATATACATTTTTTTTTTATTTTAATTCAAGCAACGATTATTTTTTTTCAATATTAACCAATAATAACCCTGGCAGTCACAGATGTGTGTTGCATTTTGCCATGGCTTCAAATGCGGCTTACTCGATCGAATAAATGTGTCTGTTCAATGACTCTTTTCCTCATCAGATCGAATCCCCAGGTATCCTGTATCGAGAGCAGTGGAGAAGGTAAAGGAGGCTGTTTTTGTGTTACTGTGAGCTTGTTCTTCATGTTCTCTGAAGTGTCTTTCTCGTCTCTTCAGGCCGTCATCTCTCAGTCTACTCTGAACCCTCATCGTCTGCTGAGAGCCAGACTGAAAGCACCGCCTGAGTACAGACATCAGCAGGTACATACTGACTCGGCTTCAGTGATACGTGACATCCTTTTGTGTTTCCTGACTGTTCTTCCATGTTTTGCAGCCTGAGCGATCGGCTCATTTGCCGTCTGTGAACTCATGCGTGAGAATGGCCACCACCGTCTGACTCTGAGAGCTTGAGCCTTTAACCTTATCCAGGACAGTTGTTGACATGTTGCAGCCCAGACGCGAACCAGTTTCACCCACATGAGCACCACAGTTACTCCGGCACCGTTTATTCTGTTATTCTGTCTAAGTGTATTTTAAATTCAGATGTGAGCACTGTATCAAAAAGACAAAGTTTCTGTCGTTTATTTTAAAATAAGTACTAATTTTGTTAAGAAATTAATACTTTTATTCAGCAAGGATGCATTAAATTGGTCAAAAGTGACTTTTATAATGTTATAAAAGAGTGTTTCCTGACTGTTCTTCCATGTTTTGCAGCCTGAGCGATCGGCTCATTTGCCGTCTGTGAACTCATGCGTGAGAATGGCCACCACCGTCTGACTCTGAGAGCTTGAGCCTTTAACCTTATCCAGGACAGTTGTTGACATGTTGCAGCCCAGACGCGAACCAGTTTCACCCACATGAGCACCACAGTTACTCCGGCACCGTTTATTCTGTTATTCTGTCTAAGTGTATTTTAAATTCAGATGTGAGCACTGTATCAAAAAGACAAAGTTTCTGTCGTTTATTTTAAAATAAGTACTAATTTTGTTAAGAAATTAATACTTTTATTCAGCAAGGATGCATTAAATTGGTCAAAAGTGACTTTTATAATGTTATAAAAGATTTTTATTTCAAATAAATGCTGTTCTTTTGAACTTTCTATTCATCCTGGAAAAATGTGTCCGTTTCCACAAAACTATGAAGCAACACAACTGTTTTTTTTCAACATTGATAATAATCAGAAATGTTTCTTGAGCAGCAAATGAGCATTTAAGTGATTTCTGAAGGATCACGTGACACTGAAGACTGGAGTAATGATGCTGAAAATTCGGCTTTGCCGCAAAGAAATAAATTGCGTAATATATTCAAATAGAAAACTGTTATTTGAAATTGTAATAATATTTCACAATTTTACTGCTTTTACTGAATTTTTGATCAAATAAATGACTTTTCAAAATGACATTTTCCTAAAAAATATCAGTAACCTCTGGAGTTTCAGAGACTCGGCAATGTTAAACTTTGCTCAGATTAAAAAGTCAGAGATCTCAAAATGAACTCTTACCACGTTTCTTATCAAATGATCAAAATTCAAATAATATGTACATTTTATAGATCTGTACTCTTAATGAATGCTATGGACGTTATTTCTCTAGGGGATTTTTTTAAGGAAAAAAAAACATCTGAGACATTTTAAATACTTAAAAGAGCAAGAACCCGCATTTCATTTTTTTCTGAACTTAATTTTAAACTTTTCTTCCATACAAACTTCTGAATGATCAGACAAAAATAATATGATGCATTGAAAAACAGAAACACTTTTTAATCAATTCAGAAATTGCTGGTAGATTTCACAAATAATAACAAAGAAGCATCAAGTAACATTGAATTATACGTGAAATTTTGCAGTAGAAAGACTGAAATAGAATTTTCTTGTAATACACCCTCTAATCTTTGTTTTATTTACAACTTAGAAAAATCTTTTTCACAGTGCGGTATATTATCCAAGATTTCTGATCTTGCATTACTTTTTTTATTACTGCACTGTAGCCACATTAGTATTTTCTCATGCATGAAAACATTTCGGCTACTAATAAGCCATTTCATCTATCTCATCAAAGTCATTGCGGCACTGTCGAAAGAGAGTCATGGACATGTGATGGGAGTGAAAATGTGCATAAGCGACACCATCATGTGTCCACTCACGGTGTGTCACCACATGCACGGCTGAATGAAAGTGTGCGCTTCAGCATGTTGCATTGACCGCAGCAGTACTGCAAGCCTCTGCACATCACAGTTCCAGAACGGCCAGTACAACAACAAAAAGAGCCTTCCCCCTCCAAACCCCGAGCGCGGACCCGGCCGGCGTGCAACGGTCACGTGCCTCCCACAGCATCAAGCTCAAGTGCATTTGTTCTGTGTGGCCTGTTTTAAAGGATTTTGCCTCCATCGACAGAAAAGCAGAGAGGATAACTTTTTGGAATTCGGCCTGGCGGGTCCTTTTGACGTTACGCTCGCTGCGGGTCTCACTTTCTCTCGGTTTCCCTCTGGGAAGGTCAATACTTAAGCAGGTTCATTTATCCTGAAGACCTCAGGTAAGGATCCCTCGGACATCTCAGTCACTGACTAATTCACGCTTGTGATGGTTTTCAGGATAAATGTGATCGTTTGTTGCAGTTTCTAGTGAGAAGGCCCTTCAAACTGACAAACCATATGTAAACTCTTGAAACTTGATGGATGAAAGGATGTAATCATCTTAATTTTTTTTTAAGTCATTGTGTATAGTGGTGAACAAAAGTCTCACTTTTAGTAAAAACTCTTCTTTTATAATCAAATGCAAAATCCTTCATTACAAATGACTGTATATTATCAGACATATAAACTGAAAATTGAACTATCAAAACTAAAAATATGTAATCTTTAATTTTTTTTTTCTACTTTAATAAAAACGTTTTAAAGTCTTCATGTATACTGGAAGTTTCACGTTTAGTGAAAAAATATCAAAATATTTAATTACAAACTATATTATCATCTAAATAAATAAATAAATAGAACTCTTGAAACTTAATAGATGAAAGTATGTAATCATCTTTAAAAATGAATTTTTTTTATTTTTACTAACCTTCACTGTGTTGTGAGGAGTGAAAAATTCACTTTTAATGAAAATTCCTTTAGAATTAAATGCAAAAACTTTCATTACAGATTATATTATAAAAGAATTTAAATGAAATTTTTTGTTTTAATTTTAGCCTTTTATCATTTACTTATTTTATTTGTTTGTTTGTTTATTCATCATTCTGCTTTAATGAAAGGAGAAGCTGATTTCACACACACATGCATTCACTCATTGGTTTTTGAAATATAATATTTAAACTCAGTTTAAAAACTGCATTAATTCGTATATGTGACCCTGGAGCACAAAAGCAGTCTTAAGTCGCTGGGGTATGTTTGTAGCAATAGCCAACAATACATTGTATGGGTCAAAATTATCGATTTTTCTTTTATGCCAAAAATCATTAGGATATTAAGTAAAGATCATGTTCCATGAAGATATTTTGTAAATTTCCTACTGTAAATATATTAAAACTTAATTTTTGATTAGTAATATGCATTGCTAAGAACTTCATTTGGACAACTTTAAAGATGATTTTCTCAATATTTAGATTTTTTTTTTCCCTCAGATTCCAGAATTTCAATAGTTGTATCTCGACCAAATATTGTCCTATC
>NW_015646367.1:271704-302140 GCF_001515625.1 Sinocyclocheilus rhinocerous | reverse complement strand
AATACATCCTTGCTATATTTTCACTAATATATAATGCTACTGCATTTTAAATGTCTCTTAAGTGCCCAGGTACTTTTTGGGACACAACATTAGATCTATAATAAAGACTGTTATTCAGCAAATATGGTTGCTTCAGCAGTGTGCTTTGGGCCTTCATCATGTCAAAATGTGATTCATCTTTTTCTCATTGTTTATTTCTAGGTTTGGCATCATTGATTTCCCTTTTATCCTGAAAAGTGGCTCAGTTTTGATGAAACACCCCATGTTCCTGTTCTTTTAGATGATACAATTTTCCATCCTCAATCAAATTTACATTTGTGACCCTAGACCACAAAAGCAGTCTTAAGTCGCTGGGGTATGTTTGTAGCAATAGCCAACAATACATTGTATGGGTCAAAATTATAGATTTTTCTTTTATGCCAAAAATCATTAGGATATTAAGTAAAGATCATGTTCCATGAAGATATTTTGTAAATTTCCTACTGTAAATATATCAAAACGTAATTTTTGATTAGTAATATGCATTGCTAAGAACTTAATTTGGACAACTTTAAAGGCAATTTTCTCAATATTTCGATTTTTTTGCACCCTCAGATTCCAGATTTTCAAATAGTTGTATCTCGGCCAAATATTGTCCTATCCTAACAAACCATATATCAATGGAGAGCTTATTTATTCAGCTTTCAGATGATGCATACATCTCAATTTCAAGAAATTGACCCTTATGACTGGTTTTGTGGTCCAGGGTCACATATGAAACACAATGTCCCAGGCAATGTTGTGCAATCATGCAGAAGCTTCATGTAGAGTATTATGTTGAAATGCACACATTGAACAAGGTCTGCAGAAGTTTAGAATGGGTGTTTACACCGATTTAATCTGCAGGATATTTAAGCATTAGTCATATCACAACATGCATAGGCTATGTGTAGTTTATATCTTAAAAATATTATTCAACATTTTATATACAGAGTTTTCACATATTTAGCCTATCTAACTGTTTATGCTAGAGCGCCCTCTGTGGCAATACTGAGAATGCAACATACTTGTGTCACATTATGAATTGCACTTTTCAAAAGCAACCATGTATAAAATGAAGCTTGTATAGTTTGAAGCATCTGCATTCAGGCTCTTATGTAGAGATCCTAATGATAGCTGGTCATTTCTCCAGGTGTTACTGTAGTTTTGGTACACACTGGACACACTGTTTGTTGTCCCGTGCTGTTTTGCATGAATGAGTTTGTTGTCCAGCTCTATTGCTACATGTTACATATTGTTTTGTGGCATTGCAGTTTGGTGTTGTGTTTCTAACTATTTGCTTAATGGTGTTTAGTCCTTCCTGTGAAGTATAGCCTAATGATGTCACATGTTCCGATGTACGAGTAACTGATGCTGTTTAGCTTGTGTAAACTGTGGTGTGAGGACTGTGAAAACATAGGAAATTGCAAATGCATGTACAACCGTGATGTCAATCTGGCTTTGTGAGCAATAAAACTTCCGAGTGATCAATGCACACTACATTTGCTTTTCATAAAGGAAATGCAAAATAGTAAAAGAATGTAAAATAGCCTATTTCTTAGCTTCTGTGTAAATGAATCGGAGCTGTTGATATGACAGCTGTGCACAACATATAATACTTAAAATCAGATGTATGCATTTGACACATGCTTTTATCCAAAGCAACTTATTGGATTCTGCATACTCATTTGTATTAGTTCATGCATTCCCTGCGAATCGAACCCATGGCCTTTATGTTGCTAACACCATGCTGCTGTTTGAGCTAAATATAGGCCTATGTATGGAATACAAGGCCAATTATTGAATTGACATTGATTATAGGCTACAATTACAATTCACTATAGAAATATTTTGATGATGTCATCACTGTTACATTTTAAATACTGAACATTCTACTAATGTAAGTCGGAAGTATGTTGTCAGACTTTAATCTTACAAACTATAGGCCTACAAAGAAAATAAATGAACTGTTTTATATTAAGAAAACGCAGGCTATTTTATAATTTTTTTCATATTTTGGCATTGTGACAATTAAGCATATTTAGGTTAAAAAAACAACATATTGGAGACGGTTGTTTCTCCCGCTCCCTCCTTCCCAGACTACACGCTCACGCAGGTTGCCAGATTGAGGACAATCAACAGGAACGATTGACAACAGCAGGCGACGAGCCTTTAACTTTGTTGTTGAGTTGATATATCGGTGTTTATATTCCTCTGGTCATCGAGTTTTGTAGATGGATGCTGATGCTTTTTAGGTCGGGTTGAATCTGTGATATCTGACCCAGTTGATTTGCTGGCTTCCATGACTGCAATACGGTGTGTTTTCCGCCAACTGGCAACCCGTCAAAATCCTATTGGTTAAACTGGCAGTGGGCGGAGTCACACAGACCAAAACAAAAATAGACATAGCGACACAGAACACACATTACTATGGAAGTGCATTTCCGCCACTGAATAAAATTTTTTAAAGTAATTGCGACTTTTTATCTCGGAGTTCTGACTTATTTTCTGACTCGCAATTGTGTGTTATAAATAAAGTTGCAATTCTGAGAAATAAGGTCAGAAATGCTATAAACTCACAATTATGATTTTTTTTCTTGCAATTCCGAGTTTTTATCTTGCAGTTGTGACTTTCTTCTCAGAATTGCGAGTTTATATGTGAGATATAAACTCACAATATTGAGAACATATCAGTCAGAATTGTACTTTATAACTCGCAATTGCACAATTTTCTCACAATTCTGAGAAAAGTCATTTCACAGTAGAAAAAAACAGTAGAAAAAAGGCTGTAGCATTGTTTTTCGGAGAAACAAGTATGTAAACTTGTTTCCTAAATGTCTGAAAACATTATATTAAACATATTATGGTATATTTATGCTTTAGTACAGTCCAAAAATGTTTACATACAGCACCTTTAACATCCACTGAAACTTTCCACTCCACAAAAGTGGAAAAAGGTTCTTTAAATTATTACAATTTTCTCCAAACTAAGAAAAAAAAAAAGATTTTAAGAACGATTTATTGAAAGATTCTTTGGGGAGACAAAAATGGTTCTTTTGGAACCTCTGTTTTTAAGAGTGAAGGGTATGTTCTTGACCTGTGTATATTGTGCATGATGGAGCATCTCTGTGTGTGTAATTGACTGTAATGTGTCTGTCAGTGCGTTTAGTTCCTCAGGATGTACAGCTTTATGGGAGGGGGCTTATTCTGTGCCATCGTGGGCAACATCCTGCTGGTGGTCTCCACGGCGACGGACTACTGGATGCAATACAGACTGTCTGGCAGCTTCACTCACCAGGGCCTGTGGAGATACTGCATGTCTGGCAAATGCTACACGCAGACCGACAGCATCGGTGAGTGCCAGACATTATTTATTTCACTGACTGTGTTCAAACATGTTTCCCAAACACACACGCTCTCTCATTAGTCAGAAAAAACACTTAGTCTCGCCCCAAATTCATGCACATAAACTGTGAAAAATGATTTTTCGAAGTTTTAAATAAAACAAAGATTATTGGAGTACATTTTACAAGTTTTTCTGCTTTAAAATTTCATGTTTAATTCCATGTGTTACTTGCCGTTTCTGAGTAAAAAAAAAAAAATAATCCAGTATATGTATATATATATATATATATTGGCCTGAAAATTACAATTTTACAATTCCCTGATATTTCTAGGTTTTCCATGATGGTAACTTGGTTATTTAAAAAAAAAATAAAAAATACAAAATGCACCTAGTAAAAAGTTGAATATTCAACATATTTTAATTAATCTGTCAGCATTTTTTACTTGCCTTTTTTTTTTTTCAAATAAACAAACAAAATGTGTTCTTTTCTTAATAGAAACATATTATTATTATTGTTATTTTAATATGTTTACTATAATTTTTCTTAATGTAAAAATAAAAGACCTTTAAAAATTTGACTATACAAAGGGAAAAAAAACTTCCTGCTGCCAGCTGGTGGCACTATGACTATAAATTAATATTGGCATGTAAATGTCTTCAGGCCAGAAGTTTTTTCAAACATGTGAAGTCTGGTGCAGATTAAACATGGTATGTTTGAGTTAGTTCAAAGCATGATGTATCCTGTTGCCAACAGGTGGCGCTATGATTATAACTGAAGATTGGCGTTTAGATGTCTTCAGGCCTGGAGTCTTATCAAATGTGTGAAATTTGGGGCAGATCGGACATTGCATGTTTAAGTTAGTGTAAAACAAGTCATTTTCTGTTGCCAGCAGGTGGTGCTATGATTATAACTGAATTTTGGCCTCTAGTAGGGCTGCACGATAAATTGCATGTGATTATCATGCGCATCTCGTCAGTAAAGCCGGTTCTGTGATTAGTAGTAAATCTCCATCACGTGCGTTCAGATGGAGCGGCATTTAATACACAGAGCCATAGTTCGCTGACAAGCTACGCAATATCGCGTTCATAATCGAATACGATTCATCTATGATGAACGCGATATTGCGTATCTTGTCAGCGAACTACGGCTCTGTGTATTAAATGCCACTCCATCTGAAAGCAGGTGAAGGGAGATTTACTACTAATCACAGAACTGGCTTTATTGACGAGATGCGCATGATAATGTTCAGGACAGCACTCCTATGAAACGTATGAAGTTTGGGGCAGAGTTGGCGAAACATCGAATTTGTCACGCCGGCACAGACACGCCATTCAATGAAAACTCAAGATCTTCACAATTTAACATCGCAAAGGCCTTTAGACTAGACTGACCAAATATAATGTTGATGTCATTAAATCTCTCGGAGGAGTTCGTTACAGCGTAAAACATGTCGCTTCCTGTTGCCAGCAGGTGGCGCTTTGACTGACTGAATATGGGCTTATAGATCTCTTCAGGACAGGAGTCTTGTCAAACAAATCGAAATTTGTCAGGCCCTTCAACGGACACACCCTTAACTGCACAATTTAACATCACAAAGGGCTTTAGATTACACTGACCAAATTTAGTGTTGATCTGTTTAAATCTCTAGGATGAGTTCGTTTAAATACAATGCCTGAAAATGGCAAAAATGGCACAAAACTTGCAGAGAAAATTCAAAATAACAGACTTCCTGTTGGTTTTCGGACTTCATACCAGGAGACTTTTTTGTAGGTATTGGTGTGTTACATGTGTCCACCAAATTTTATGCATGTATCAGAAACATAGCTCGAGAGGCACTTCGTTGAAATTTTATAGGTGGCGCTATTGAGCCATTTTGCCACACCCACTTCTGAAACCCATATCAGATGTAAATTTTCGCCCCTTCTGACGCGTGTGCAAAGTTTCATAAATTTTTCAAGCATGTTTAGGCCCTCAAAAATTAGATTCATTTTGGAGAAGAAAAAACCTCCTTCCAAAGATAAAGCCTGCAGTTTCCCCAAATTTGCGAAGTTCAGTGGAAATCATTGTTAAAAAAAGTCCTTACATGTTTCTCCATCAGTCTGAGCGAAACTGTCCATGTGTCTCTTTGTTTCTCTCTTTGTCTTAATTGCAGCTTACTGGAACGCGACCCGGGCCTTCATGATCCTCTCAGCGATGTCGTGTTTTGCGGGAATCATCACAGGGATCCTCTCCTTCGCTCACTTCTCCGCCTTTGAGCGATTCAACCGTTCCTTCACTGCGGGGATCATGTTTTTTATCTCCAGTAAGTCTTTTCTTTGCTTATACAGGTAGATAATGAACACAAGAAATCGTCTGAACTTTTCATTTTTGTCTCCTCCAGCGCTCTTTGTTTTGCTCGCTATGGCCATCTACACCGGCGTGACGGTCAACTTCCTTGGGAAGCGTTTCGGCGACTGGCGTTTCTCATGGTCCTACATTCTGGGCTGGGTCGCTCTGCTCATGACCTTTTTTGCAGGTCAGTACAGGTGGATTTTTTTTTTGTTTGATCTCCAGCAAGTCTTGTTCATCTCATGGAACGTGTGTTTTGTTTTTGCAGGTATATTTTACATGTGTGCCTACAGGATGCATGAATGCTTCAGAGTGGCCAGCCCTCGCTAAAACGCAAGAGAACGTTTTCGAGAAACTCAAGCAAACACTCAAGTGTCTAAACATGTATATACAGGTGTTTGGTAATCTGATCCCACTTAAAAAAGTACCAGTGCAAGTTGGCAGAAAGATAAAATATGCCACGTTCTGATTCTGCAGGTTTTCCCTCAGGATTTCTTTAGTCTCTATCCCAACAGATGCACATTTAAGATTAAAAATAAATCACACAATCCTGAATAAAACTGAATCACTGTTCATGCACAGAGAGACCAAATCTCAAATAAAATCTCAGATTATTCTCATCATTCGATGTCATTCTGTTTATTTATTGACTGACATTAATTAGTGAAGGAAGGCCAGAATTGTGGCTGGTAATTTGACATTTCTATGACTATATTGAGGTTTTAACGGCAATTACATTTCAAAATTCCCCGATATTTTTAGGTTTTCATGATGGTGGAAACTCAGTTATTTAAAAAAAAAAATTATTCAGAATATTTTAATGAAACACTTTCATGTCACTGTTAATTTAGAAATAAACATACAAAAAACTTTACTAATATTATTATTATATATTTTTAATTAATAGTATTGTTTGATTAATTTTTTATATAATTTTTTATTTTTGTAGATACATTTTAAAATTCCTTGATATATTATTCAGATTTTATTGACAACATCCATAATTTAGCTATAGGAAAAAGTTTAATATTGATAATATTTTGGTGAAACTCTTCACATTTTGGCATTTAATTTAAGATTTCTACGACTTTATTAAGATGCATCACATTTTCTTAATAATATCCATAAACTGACCAGGAAAAAAGTTTAATATTAAGAATAATTTTGTAAAACTCTCAACATTTTGGCAAGTAATTTGGCATTTCTATTACATTTTCAGGCTTAAAAATTACAATTTTAAAATTCCCTAGTATTTAGGTTTTCCATGATGGTGGAAATAAAATAAAAATAAATTCCAAAACCACCACAGGAAATGGTTGAATATTCAGAGTATTTTAATGAAACTCAGCAAATCAGCAAATCAGAATGATTTCTGAAGGATCATGCGACACTGAAGACTGGAGTAATGACGCTAAAAAAAATTCAGCATTGCGTCACAGAAATAAATTACATTTCAAAATATATTGAAATAGAAAACAGTTGATTTAAATTGCAATAATATTTCAGATTTTTACTGTATACAGCCTTGGCGAGCATAAGAGACATAAAGAGATTTAAAATTCTTAACAACCCCAAACTTTAGAAAATAACTATAATACATGTATCAATCCTTAAATAATGAATGAATATTTAAAGTTATTAAATTAATACAAAGATCTTGCAATTTGCATGAAGTCATAACTGATGTTCATTTTGCCACAATCCCAAGTTCAGTTGCACTCTTTTTGGTCTTCTTATGTCTAAAACACCACCTCTTAAGTAAAGAAACAGTTTTGCTTTCACGGAAAGTGGAGGAGGAGAAGTAAAACACGAACGGATCCAGACAGGTGTTGAGGGTGGTGGGCAGGAGCGTGTAGTACCTCCACGATGGGCTGTTGTTGCTGCTGAAACCCACCAGATGGGACGAGTTGTAGGGTAAAAAACAGAGTAAAAAGATGGTGAGTGTGCACAACGCCATGCCAATGGCCCTTTGCTTTTTCTCTTTACTTATATGAGGCCTGCTGTACAGGATGTAGATGCAGTTGATATAGCAGAAGATACAAACTAAGAGCGGCAGTATGTATAGAACCATAAACATTTCGAGTCGAACTGGTAGCAAGATCTTCTTTTGCTTCTCTGTGAAGTTTTCATAGCAGACCGTTTTGGGAAGGGTGGCGTTCAGATCTGGCATGTGGACAGTGATGAATACGATGCTGCAATGGGCAGCGCTGACCAGCCAGATGATGACACTTCCTGCTGTGGCGTAAAGCGGCTTACGCAACAGTCTGTACTTGAATGGAAACCCCAGCCCTATGTAGCGGTCAATGGCTATAGCCATGAGCAACAGGGAGCTGGTGTAAATGGTGGTGAAAAAGACATAAGAGGCAACGGAGCACAGGGTCTGGGATAAATACCATTTCATGCCAACGGCGGCTTCGTACATCTTGAAGGGCAGAAAGAGAAGGAAGACCAAGTCAGAACCCGTCAGGTTGAAGAGCAGGATGTCATTCGGACTGGGTTTGTCACCCAGTTTCTTAAAGAACGTGCAAATGGCCAGCAGATTGGCAGGAAGGCCGATCAGAAACGTCAGGATGTAGACGGCTAAAATCACCCAGTGGTTTATCATTTTGCACTGGAATGGACTCTGAAAAACATCAAAATGAGATTTATCCAACAAAGTAAGCCAAAGGTGCTTAAAAGGTTCTTCACAGAGATGCCATAGAAGAACCATTTTTGCTTCCACAAAGAACCATCTCTTTCTTACCCTTTTATAATCTGAAGAACCTTTCGCCACAGAGAACCTTTTGTGAAACAGGTTCTTCAGATGTTAAAGGTTCTTTATGGAACCATTTAGACAAAAAGGTTCTTTTATGGCATCGTGAAGCACCTTTTTAAGAGTGTGTGGGCGAGACTTCCGGTTAATTAGCTGCTATCAGGAAATAACAACATGCAGTAAATGGAAAAACTGTTTGCATTACAAACCAGTGTGTTCAGAATTAAGATAATACCAATTTGAAATATCAAGCAGCAAATAAAGTGCTTTTGTACAGCTAAAAATAGCTGGGAGGCAATGAGACCGGAAGCAAGACCCATAAAATTTACAAATGGCCGCACCCATAATTGATTTAGCCAACACTAATAAACAGCTATAGTGGTTTACAAATGTATTTTGAAGTCAATGTAAGTCTGAAAAAATGTCTGAAACCATGACTTGCATGCACAGGAAGTTGCACTGAAAAAGTAAAACATATAAGATAAAATAATAATAAATACATTTAAAAAAAAAACGATGCTATTTAGTTTTATCTAATAAAATGTATTTATATTTTTCAATGCAATTTTCTTTGAACACTAATGAACAGCACTACAAATCTATTTAAACATTAAAGTCATTAGATAACAAAACCAATTATTTTAATTTAATCTTATAATTTATTTGTTCAATGCAACATCCTATGCATAATCAGTAAATATCTGAATATGAAATTCACACTTACAATTGTCTTAAAAGGCATTGTATTGCATAACAAGCCTGTGGCTCAGTGGTAGAGCATTGCGTCAGCAGCGCAAAGGTCGTGGGTTCAATACCCAGCGAACACACATACTGGTAAAAAAAATGTATAGCCTGAATGCACGGTAAGTTGCTTTGGATAAAAGCAAAAATTTAATTTAAATTTATTTTACTTTTTCAATGCAACATCCTGTGTGTGATGATAATCAGTACCCATTTGTTCTTGTTTTCTAAAAAAGTAACACTAATTAATTAACAGCCAGAATGCCCTGAAAATATATTTGAACTTGAAAGTCACACTTGTCTTAAAAGGCATTGTATTAGATAACAAAACCAAGTGGCTTGGTTTATTAAATTTTTTGGTTTATTGTATTTTATTATTATTTTATAATATTTTTATTCACTTATTTTATTTTATTATTTGCTTTTTAATGCAGCATCCTGTGTGTGATCAGTACACGTTTTTCTAAGTATTTTATTTTTTTTTACAAGTTTTATAAGTATTTCATTCAGATTTTTTAAAAGTGTGGCTTAAGTGTCCAAATTCTTACAGTATATTTGTTTAAAATAGATAGGCCTAGTTGTTTCGACACAAGGGAAATGACTAAATTCACTAATATGAAAACTGCCTTACCACAAGCGTCTGTGTGTTTCCCGGTGTCTTCTCAGATTTAGTCTGATTTGGTTGATTTCCCTGTGTTATTCCTACAGATATTCCCTGAGAATAGCCATATTGAGCACAGTTCATTGAATAGGGTGTTTAAGAATTTAAATACTGCAAGGATACGTGACTGTTTGGTGTATTTGGACAGCTAAAGTTTAACTAACATGCAAAACACTTATTGCATCTGAATTTGGGAAGCGTGTATAATATCTGAATTCGTTGGAGTGCAAACAACATGCAAACCTCAGTGTAAACAAACATGCATCATAACGTGTTTACACACTTACGGTTACCTTTCGACAAACACATAGGCTAGGCCTACTGTATGGATAAAAGTTAGGCTACAATAAATGATATTTAGTTTTTGTATTGGGAGTATTTTGACATGAAACATTAATTTTTTGTCAATGCTTGTAAAACTGAAAGTATATAATAATTACAATTATATAAACTAGATAAAAGAGTTCGTCAAGACAAACTTTAAGTTGGCTTGAGAAAGCCGGACCAGAAAGTTTGAAAAAGTTTGAAAAGTTTAAAAAGTTTAAAAAGTTTAAGGAGTTTAAAAATTTTTAAGTTTGATGGTTTTCAGTCTGAAATAGTTTGAAGTTTAAAGTACGTTTAAAAGCTTAAAGTTTGAAAGTTTTGAAGGCAATACATTCTGTCAGTCTGAAGAGCTGGGCTGAGTTTGGAGTCTGTAGAGTTAAAGCTCCTAGGAGGAGAATGAGTTGATAATTTAGGATCAGAAGAATAATAATAAGTTTAAATAGCATTTCAGTAAGTTGGCTTTCACAAGTCAACTTAATAATAGTTATTTTGGTCTTACATTTACATTTAGTCATTTAGCAGACGCTTTTATCCAAAGCGACTTGACGACAACAGAAGCAATCAAAAGTAAGAAAGTAGCCTAGGTCTTACCGTTTAACAGCAGAAGTTCCCTTAAGATTCACAATGACTTTTCCACAGCTATATCAGCATGAAGGATCATAGAAAAGTTGTCCAGTATGTCAAAGTTTATTTATGTTTCACACCTCTCAGTCTCAAGTATATATAGCCATCCGTTTATGAGATAAAAAAGATGATGATCTCATTCTGAACTTTTGACTTCTTGAATCTAAATGATAGTCATCAAGGGTTTTTCCATACAACCTTTTTTTTTTTTTCAACTGAATAATTGTTGATGTCTGCAAGGGTCAGACATTTTATAATAGGCTATTCCTATGTTTAATATTTAAAAAGTGCACTTTATCTAACATTTGACATCAGTTTTAATCACATTACTTAACAAAGCCTTTAAAGAAGATCGGTAAGATTCAATTCAAGTATATTTGTATAGCGCTTTTCACGATGCAAATCGTTGCAAAGCAGCTTTACAGAAAATTAAAGTTTCTACATTATATTTAGTAATAGCTTATCAGTGGTGACTGTCTTGATGTCCATATGGCAGACATGTAGGGTTAAAATCAAGCAGTTAGTTAATGTCATGTAATCAAATACAAAATTTGGTAGTTTTGCATGTTGTCTGAGGGTTGGCATCATCTGAGGGATGTCGAGGAACGTCCACATATTTTTATTAAAGAAGTTCGTCCAATATTTGCATCTTTGTTTATTATTGTACACTTAGAAATGCATATTTGATTAAATATTATAGATGTCAATAAATAAGACATATAATTAAAATATATATATATATAATAATTTAAATAATGTTTACTTGTTGCAACTTGGAGCGTTTGGTTGCGTATCGCCATGGTAACTGCAGACGCCTCAACATCGCGTCGTCTGATTGGTCGCTGTGTGTCTTCACGTTCATGATTCGAGCTTGTGTGTGTTGTCTTCTCAAAAATATATGACGACCTTCAGCCATGCGATTCAACTGCCAGAAATATCCCCGATCTACACAGGTGAGAAAATACATCATGCAAGATATAAAGCCGTTAAATCTCGTTCATACACTCAGGGGCCTCAAAAAGTATTAGGCCTAACGTTACCTCAGTCACGAATGTCACTGCGTTTGATAAAACACAAACGCCTCTGGCAATTATTTTAACGACGAGTGATAGCACAGAGACACTTTTCAAACAGAATATTTAAAAAATATAAGTTTGTTGGTATTTATGTTATAAAATCAATAAAAAAAGCTGTTTAAAAAGTCTACACGTCCATTGATAGCTCCACTCGTGGTGAACTTGAGGACTAAAAATCAGCAAAAACACCAGCTGATTCAAAGACACTGAGCAAATATGATTTTAAGTGTTCAAATGTATGTAAAAAGTTATTTTATTTGTCTGTATTATTAAAATGTGTCCATTTTAAACAGCAGTTCACCGCAAATTGATTTGCTCACACTCATGTCATTCCAAACTACTAGGCTACAACTTGTATGGTGTTTTTATTTGTTATTTGCATGCCACTTATTTAAAGTTTGTATAAAAATAAACTTAAAATGAAGGATGAATATGATAAAATATAACAACAGATCACCATACTTCAACAACTGATGGATTACATTAATAATTGATTAATTACATTAAGAGTAACAAACATTTTTTTTGTATAACAAGTCTACTGAAATGTTCTGTTTATCTAATTAAACATGCACTAATGTGTATATATTTCCGGAACAGAAATCTGAAGCCAGATTCAAAATTCCAGTTCATTTTGTTGACATATATTAGAGCCAAACGTTTTTACAGAGTGGATTTTAGATTACTCTTTTTATCAGTCCATAAATCAGAAAATACTGTCAACAGTCAAAAAAGAAAAAAAAAGGAAACCTTTTCCATGTTTTTATGAATTAAATGTTGTCAGGTGAATGATATATGAACAAACCCCTTTGTAATAACCTTCAGAATATAGATAGGAATACAACTGTAAAGTGTGGTATATGTAAGCACTGCTGGAGAAATAAATGAGAAACTGAGAAAATGGCCTTTAAAGTATTGTAATTGGAATCTACAGCACAGATGCAAATTGATAAGTGCTATAAAATCCAATAACGTTTAATATCAGTTTAATATTTCTCAGTTTAATATCATCTTAAAAATCAATCACTCTTAAAAGTCTGTAAAAATGTGGACCGTTAAGTTGATTAACTGATTAATAAATTAAATTAAAATTAAGATTAAATTAAATATAAAAAATAGGTTGACTAACTTATTAATAAATTAAATGAATCATAAATTCAATTCAATATAAATATAAGTTTGTATTTTTGCAATGCAACAACATGAACCAATGATTAATATAATAAAAGTGTATTTTGGATGTTTTCTTTCTGCTATTGTTTCCACAAAACCTCAGAATTGACCAGTGCATGAAAAAAAAAAAGTTTTTGTCTGTAGTTTCTTGATTTAAGTATTTGTCATCTGATTGATCTGCAGACATGAGAGTGATGAATATGTTGTCAACATGCCTCTCCAAGACAGAAAGTACCAAACGGATCAAATCCCAAACCTAAAGATAAGTAAGTCATCGCCGAAACTATTACTAATGAGATTTTAGTTTCTCTGCTGATATTTATAATGTCTTTTGAAAATATTTTTTAGGGAGCTTCTTGATCTCAAGAGGCTTTTATCACTGATCACAGCTCCAGTGTCAAAACAGGTAAAAGTTTAATTTTGACAATTAATTATAATTGAAATAAAAATGTTTGTTTTCAGATTACTTAAATCTTAAATTTCAATTACAATTCTTTTTGCTGCTTCAGTTCAAAATCAGGAATGGAACTTCAATTTTATTCTCAGTTAAAATCTGGAGCCTGCAGTGGGTTTAGTTTCACAATAGTTAACGTAGTTGATTCATCTCTGCTCACTATCTCAGGTTTCATCTTTGAATCAGTACAAGGGACGAAAGCCTCAGAACTCCTCAAATGTTTCTGATCACTGGAAAATCGGCACAAACAGCGAAGCATCAGAGCTGGATAACTTTAGGTGCACAGTGTCCCGTATTGTCTCTTAATTTTGCTCTTATTCTGTTGCATTTTGTAACCAGCGTTCATGTCATTAACAGTGTGACCTACAGAAATCAGAGGTGTTTTAGTGACCAGCCACATCACAGACTGTTCCTGGACATCTTCACTGGCTTGATCAATAACTGACTCGGTTGCAGGTGTGCATTTATGAGCATGATGCTGATGATGTACGCCAGTTATGGATCATAGACTAGTCTTATTTGTTTTCAGGAACTGGCTGGAAAATTCCTCCTCAGACAACATCCGAAGAGTTTTAAACTGCTTGAGATTGTTGATCAGGGATCCCCTTCACCAGGTGAGATCCAAAATCTCGGTTTAATATCATCTTAAAAATCACTCTTAAAAAAAAAAGTGGACCAATGTTCCACGTTAATATGAAGAAATGATCTGTATTCATTATTTAATTAACTGATTAGTTAGTAGATTTTAGTTCAAATTAAATGAATCCTAAATTAAATTCATAAATATGTTTATATTTTTGCAGTGCGACAACAAAAAAAACTGATGTTTTTAAAAACAGTATAAAATAAAATAATTGATGCAAAATATAAAATATAAAAAGACAGATCCACCTGATTGTAAATATTTACATATACAGTTGGTCTAATAACATATGCTATTATAAAAATAGTATATAATGAAACATTAGTATCATTATATATATTTTAACAGCATATAAAATTTGTGTTAATCTTTTGTAGTGTGTTATTATATTATTTGATACATTTATATTGATGAGACTTTACAATAAGATTATGTTTGTTAACATTTAAAGCATTTATTAATCTTAGCTAATAATAATTGTAACATTTACTAATGCATTATTAAAGTCAGCAGTTCTGTTAAAATTATTTAATGGATTTGAGCTAACATGAACTAACAATGAATAGCTGTACTTTTATTAACTTGTGTTAACAAAGATTACAAAATTACAAAATTGCTAAAACTTTGTATGCAGCAACACTTTAGTATAGGGACCAATTCTCACTGTTAACTAGTTGCTTATTAGCATGCCTATATTATTAACATATTGGCTGTTTATTAGTACTTATAAAGCACATATTCTGCATGACCATATTCTACATCGCTAATCCTACCCAATGTCTAAACTTAACAACTACCTAACTAACTATTTATAAGCATCCAATTAGGAGTTTATTGAGGCAGAAGTCATAGTTAATGGTTTGTTAATGGCGAGAATTAAACCTTAAAATAAAGTGTGACTGAAAATCTATAAAAAAAACTAATCCAAAATATTATTTAAAACCATAATAGTATATCAAACATACTAAAATAACACTGATTTACGGTTAATCATTTTTCTTTTGCACAGACCCTCGTGAAGCTGCTCTCTACGCGGGACAGTAGTGTGGTATTAGGATCTCTGCTGGCACTCACCACACTGGCTGAAAGGTAATATAATATCATCAGTAATTTATATCTACAGCAATTAAATTAGCATGATGCTGCATTAGATACATTAGCATTTAATCAATAATCTCATTTTTCATTTAGTCAAGAATGCAAAGAGAAGATTGGAGAGCTCTCTCTTGTGGAGCATCTTCTAGTTTTTTTTACAAGATTATGACATGTTTTCGAAAAGGTAAGTAGAGACAAGGCTCGTTTGATGACTTATTGATATCTTTTGCAGTAATTTTTCTGTGTGCATTTGTACACACCGCTGTTAGATAAACCAGACCCACATTGATTTGATTTTTACTAGCCTCTGGATATGGTACATTTGCTAACAATGTAACTTGTAATACTTTAGAGAATTAGTGACACAAAACAGAATTCCATTCACTACCGTTCAAAATTTTGGGGTAAGTAAAAAAAAAAGTTCAAAAATGCTTTTATTGAGCAGGGATGTATTGAATGGATCAAAAGTCTCAGTAAAGACATTTCATTTTATATACAGTATTTTTCAGAACAGGTAGTTGTTTGAGCCAGTATTATGTAAATCAGGCTGCTTGAAAATATATACGTGACCATATATCAATGGAAAGCTTATTTATTCAGCTTTCAGATGATGTATACATCTCAATTTCAAAAAATATATATAACTGGTTTTGTGGTCCAGGGTCACATATTGCAATTTTATGTGATGCACTAGTGCCTCTAGTGGCACTTCTCCTTTAAATCTGAATTCATTTGGATATAATTTGTGATTATGTATCTCAGGTTGAGCGTGGAGCTGCTGAGGTTGCTGTGCTCAGTGCAGTGTGTCAGGGATCAGGTGCGTCAGTGTGACGGGGTGCCGGTGCTGCTCAGTCTCCTGCACTCGGAGCATGTGAAGCTGCTGTGGAGCGTGGTGTGGGTTCTCGTGCAGATGTGTCAGGATCCCGACCTTTAAAAGGTATTTTATTTTTTTATTTTATAGAAATGTATTACATTTTTTATTAATTATTTTATATTATATAGGTGGTTTATTTATTTATTTATTTAAATGATTACATTTTAATTAATAAATTTTTTTATTAATTTTTTGGTATTTAAATGAAACTATGTGGGTGCTAATTGTTTTGTTCCAGACTGTTTTCTCCATTTTTATTTATTATTTCTGTATTTTATTCATATTATCTAGGTGGTTTGTTTGTTTGTTTATTTACTGAAATTATTACAATTTTGAATGTTTTTTTGCATGGCTTCTACAAAAATATCAAGCAGTACAACAGTTTTCAGCATTGATAATAATAAGAAATCAGCATATTAGAATGATTTCTGAAGAACATAAATTTTATTTTAAAATAAAATGAATAAATTGCATTTTAAATACATTTTCAAATAAAAACTTGAAATATTTTATAATATAACTATAATATACAATATTACTGTATTTTGATAAAAAAAAAACAAATTGGTCAAAAATAATATATTTTATGTTATGTATTTTTTGAAATAGGTCATCAAACCAATTAGTGGGACCTCTAGTGGCACAGAAATGGCTTTTAAATTTGAATTAATTTGGATATTATTTGTCATTGTGTATATGTGTGTGCTCTCAGGCTGAGCGCGGAGCTGCTGAGGTTGCTGTGCTCGGTGCAGTGTGTCAGGGATCAGGTGCGTCAGTGTGACGGCGTGCCGGTGCTGCTCAGTCTCCTGCACTCGGAGCACGTGAAGCTGTTGTGGAGCGCGGTGTGGGCTCTCGTGCAGCTGTGTCAGGACCCCGACACCAGTGGTGAGATCCGGGCGTGGGGCGGCGTGCAACAGCTGCTGCGCATCTTACACGGGTGAGTCTCTCAATGCCGTCCGGTCAAGTTTTGAGAGTTTTATTTGCACTTTAAGTCATGCAAAACGTTTATTTTCAAAGAACAAGTGTGCGTGTCTGATCGCTCCACAATAGAAACGCTTTCCAGCGCCAACGCAGCAGGCAGGATACACAGACAGCACGTGTCGGCGGAGGTGAGCCCTCAAGAGACGGCCGAGAACACCATCAATCTGCAGGCAGGTGTTCTAATATAAGTTATCCTGTAGACATTCTCTGCCGTCCCTGTTCCCAGCATGCTGTGCAGCGATCACTGAGCTTGTTTTGGACGACACAACAGCACATAATGTGGTTCAGGTAGTCACTTCTCTTTGTCACATGCTTCTCTTGAATCAAAAACATCAGTTTGCATTCATCTCATATTTATATAGTCTACATGCTTTGAATCTGTTTTAGGAGAATGGTGTGTACATAATTGGCAAACTGATTTTGCCACAAAACCTTCAAGATCCTCAGGCAAAATCTCTACAGGTACGTCAAAAGTGATTTAGTCTTAGGCAGGTTTCATATGAAATATACTGTAGTTATCACATAATAATTGAACTATTTTCTGAAGTGTTATGCTTTTAGGGCCCTACGATTCCTTTTTAGTATGGAACGCAATAGACATCACTTTAAAAGGTATTTTATTTTTTATTTTATTTATTTTACAGAAATGTATTAAATTAACTTTTTGATTTATAGAAATTTCAAAAAAAATTTCATTTATTATTTCTGCATTTTGTTTATATGATCAAGGTGGTTTATTTATGTATTTATTTTTCAAAATTATAACTTTTTTATTTTTGGGGGGTATTTATTTATTTATTGATTGGTTGGTATCTGAATGAAATGGTGTGGAATGGATGCTAGTTGTTTGTTTCTATTTTTATTTATTATTTCAGTATTTTATTCATATCTTTCTAGGTGGTTTATTTATTCAGAAATTATTATGCTTTTGAATGTATCTAAATTAAATGATGTTGGTGCAAATGATTTGCTTGTTCCAGACTGTTTTCTCCGGAGTTGTTTGAGATGTTTATTGATGTTGGAGACTATGTAAGAGACATTACCGCGTATGAACCGCTGCAGGAGAAAATCGCCCTCTTATCGGTAAGCTAGTGATGATCTTTGGTGTCTTCATCAGTGAATTACACCGACCCTGCTGCTTCTCCCACATTAAATTGAAACGTCTGCACTAAACTAGTTAGAGAGAAAGGGCAAAGCTCTCTCTAACATTTTCTCTCTGGCCTGTTTATCTTTTTTCATCCGTTTATCTGTTCTGTAAGGAGGAGGAATTGGATGTTCTCAGGGAAAGCATAGAGACGGTGAACCAGAACCGACCTCCTCTGAGAGTGATCAATGGTTATGCAGTTTTGGACCATCTGGGCAGCGGTGCCTTTGGCAGCGTCTTTAAGGTGAGCCTTCTTTGCTGTATATTTGTGCTGTGTTGGTTAATAGTTAAACTGAGCCATTCACGGTTGTTTTTGCTCCCACTCAAAGGTCCGTAAGCAGAGCGGACAGAACATTCTGGCACTGAAGGAGGTGAACTTTCACAATCCGGCCTTTGGCAAAGACAAGCGATCCAGAGACAGCAGCGTGGAGAAGATTGTGTCTGAGCTGACCATCATTAAAGAACAGGTGAGTATATGGAGTCTCATTCAGAAACAGCTCAGACGTCCCTCTAGTGGTCAAAGTCATGAAAGACACAGATCATACATTTTGCAAAATCCTATGAAACCTGTCATTTCAGACTAAAATAATAAGAAAAAAAGGCTTTTCATAAAGAAAAATAAATCTTATTTTATCAAACATTAAGATTTTTGCACTATGACCTTGCTTGCATGACAAATAAGCACATTCTCATTACTGTGATACTAAATAAATAAATAAATCTCATATTATGTAAAAGTTTCAGTATTTAGGTAAAAGTATTTGTAAATAATTTCTGTAGATTTTAATTAAAAATCATGGTGTATTTCTTCTGCATTTTTACATAATTTTGGTCATTTAAATGTGTGTAGTTAGTAAATGAATGCCACAATTAAAAAATTATTTAGCATTTTCATTAAGCAAAAAAAAATCTTATTTTTAAGACCCTGAAAGTCTCACACTGAGCTCAACATTGAAAGCTGTCATTAAAGGGATAGTTCACCCTAAAATGAAAATTCTGTCATTAATTACTAACCCTCGTGTTGTTTCAAACCCATAAGACCTTCGTTCATCTTCGGAACACAATTTAAGGTAACTACCACGTTCAAGGTCCAGAAAAGTACCAAGATGATCGACAAAGTAGTCCGTGTGGACATGCGTTCACGACAGTACCATGCTCGCGTCATGGTACTGTTGTGAACGCACGTCCACAAGTGATGCAGTAGAGATGAAAATGTGGAATAAAGTCGTTATTTTTGTTTTCTTTGCGCAAAAAAGTATTCTCGTAGCTTCGTAACTTTACAGTTGAACCACTGATGTCACACGGACTACTTTGTCGATCATCTTGGTACTTTTCTGGACCTTGAACGTGGTAGTTACCTTGCTGTCTATGGGAGGGTTAGAGAGCTCTCAGATTTCATCAGAAATATCTTAAATTGTGTTCCGAAGATGAACGAAGGTCTTACGGGTTTGGAACAACACGAGGGTGAGTAATTAAAGACAGAATTTTTGGGTGAACTAACCCTTTAATAATTCTTCATTTCTTTCAGATGTCTCATCCAAACATTGTGAAATACTTCAAAACCTTTTTAGAAGGTATGTACTCCTATTTTTATATATAAATCATATTATATATGATATTCATATTTAATTATATGCATATAATGAATATTTAAGTCACAGTGGGATCCAAATTCAATTTAATTTTTTCCAACATTTAATATAAATGTTTCCCTTACAAATATTGAATTTGAGTGAAAATTTTATTTTGAAAGTTCACATGAAATTTTAAAATGTTTTATTATTTGGTTTGTCTTCTAACACGCACACAAAAAAAAGCTTTTTTAGAAACCCTTAAATGTTCTAGAAACCTTGAAATGGTTATTGTCTTTGTCTCAGCTGATAAGCTCTATATCGTGATGGAGCTCATAGAAGGAGCTCCGCTGGCTGAACATTTCAGCTCTCTCAAAGAGAAACAGCAGACGTTCACCGAGGAGAGAGTCTGGAACATTTTCATACAGGTGAGGAGCTCGACACTTGAACAGAACAAGGAAAATATGAAATAAAAGTGAAGTTCATATTGAAAACTCCACAGATCTGTCTGGCTTTGAGATACTTACACAAGGAGAAAAGGATCATCCACCGAGATCTCACACCCAATAATATCATGCTCGGAGAGAGAGAATGTAATAAAATTAATTTATGTGTGATTTATGTGTAAATTATGTGCAATGTCTTCGCCACTAGGGATTGTTACATAGGGCTATACAGGCATCTAGTGGCAACACAATGATATTACAGATACTAAATTGTGCAAAATGTTTATACAGACAGTCAATTTACAAATAATGCATTCAGATTTGTGGAACTCAATGCACTGAATCTCCACAAATTAGTGTCGTTACTATGACAACCAATTTGAATGTGACAAGCAACTGGTGTCTAAAAAGAATTATATATATATATATATATATATATAAAAGGGGGGGCAATAGGGATTTCGCCTAGGGCGTCAAATTGGCTAGAAACGGCCCTGGATATAGTGAAGAAATCCATGCAGTGCATTGGAAAATAATCATTCTGACATTTGAAAAGAACTTCTGTGTCTTTCATTTAAATCATGCATTTTTTTTCCCTTTATAATGTTTGTCAGGTTGATTTGATCTGATCTTGCTCATGTTCTTCACGTCTTTAGATTGTGGAAGCGGTCTATGAGCCTGTAGAAGACAAAGCCTTCTCTGAGAGAGTGACTGAGGTGATTAAATGGTATGATTCCCAGTTGCTGCTTACAAATATGAAGTCTCTTTTGCCCACCAAGGATGTATTTATTGATCAAAAATACAGTAAAAACAGTAATAGTGTGAAATATTATTGCAATATAAAATAATTGTTTTGTATGTGAGTATAGGTTAAATGGTAATTTATTCCTGTGTTGCAAAGCTGAATTTTCAGCATCATTACTCCAGTCTTCAGTGTCACACGAGCCTTAAGAAATCATACTAATATGCTGATTTCAAGCTCAGTTATCAATTATTGGTTCTCAATTGTTAATAGTGTTTTATTAGTGCTGTCAAACGATTAATCGTGATGAATCGCATCCAAATTAAACGTTTTTGTTCACATAATATATGTGTGTGTACTGTGTATATTCATTATGTATATATAAATTCACACACATAGAGTATATATTTTGAAAATATTTACATGCATATTAATATAATTTATATTATATATAAATCTATTTAATATATAAACATAACATTTTTCTGAAATGTATACATGCATGTGTGTGTATTTATATATACATAATAAATATACACAGCACACATATATTACATAAACAAAAACGTTTACTTTGGATGAGATTAATCGCGATTAATCGTTTGACAGCACAAGTTTTTATTATTATCAATGTTGAAAATGGTTTTTGTGGCTTAATATTTTTGTGGAAAGAAATCATGATACATTTTTTCAGGATTATTTGATGAATAGAAATGAAAAAGAACAATATTTGTTTGAAATAGAATTTCAATCATTTGTAATATATTAAATGTATATTAAAAATATATTAACATATTAAAATAGAAAACATTTATTTTAAATTGTGATAATATTTCACAATATTATTGTTTTTACATTATTTTTTATCAAATAAATGCAGCCTTGGTAAGCAAAAACAAAACCAAAAAAATTCATTATAAAATAACATGAAGGTGTTGGACAATTTCATATCTATTTCTGTGTTTTTTAACAAAATGAAGAGAAAAGGATGAGCATTAGGTCTGTAATTGATGCTTTGCTGCATTTTATTCTTGCCTTCTGTCACTAAGAATTATGGGAAATGTAGTCTTGTTGCTTCCTTTATTTTCTGGCATGCATCAACAGTACACTAAATTGATTTTTTTAGTTTAGTTTCTTAGTTTTCAGAAGATGTAGCACCTTCACAGGACGCGTTCTCTTTGTCTTTTGATAGGTGCTTGACTCCAAACGCAGACGGGCGTCCTGACATCATCGAGGTCAGCTCCAGGATTTCAGATATAATGATGAAGTTTGTGGACAATCTCTGTGCATCCTATAATTCATTGGAGAGAAGAGCGGAACGAGACAGGAAGAGAGCGCAGAAGTACTTCCTGGAGAGTAACAGGACCAGGATGTGCGGCCCACTGCAGCCGGTTAAATCAGAAAACTACATTATAACCTGTCTGTCAGCTAATAATAATGTTTTTGATTCAGAGCGTTGGCCTCAAAGAGCAAGATGGATCACAGGCTCAGAGTTTGGAAACTTCTGCATCTGTTTCAGCAAGTGGAGCAGAACAAAAGCAAAGCCAAGGTGACAGAGTTTACCTCTAATACACTCTACAAAAACATTTTAATGCAAATGCCTTTAGCATTTGATTAATTACAGGTATTGTTGTATGTGAACTGTGTTAGAGCACATTCAAAATGCAATGCAAATGTGTAAACACAAATACTTCTAGCCATGAAAGCTGAAAATTAAATGTTGCTACATATTTAGAATTAGCCAATAATAATAATACATCTGGTTTAATGGCACATATATTAGAAGAAAAGCGCCCTCTTGTGTACTGAGGTTTGTTAGAAGATTGAACGTGTAAAAGTATGTTTCTCAGCAAAGATTTTTTTTTTTTTTAGGACTAAACAATGTATGGCACATATAAAACTCTTCAGCATGATCTCTTGAAAAGTTCTTTCAGTCATTTATGTACTTCTTGGTAAATAAGGAAAATACTTAATTTGCTACATTAAGATTTGTTTTTCCATTCTTAATGTGTAGAAATGTCTGGGAATGTCAGCGTGAAATCTTCCGTTGAGTTTATGCTCTTTCTGTCTTTTTTATTTTTACACGATTAAAGAAATGGCATTAATAATTCAATGTTATTTATTCATGATTTTTATTATTTTATTTTATTTTAAATGGGTTCTCATGCAAAAGCTGTAAAATTCTTTCTGTTTTGCATTTTGCAGTGCGGATTGCCAAAAAGCAAATGCACGACCAGGTAAAAAGTTTTGCTAATGTGCACAAATATGATATACTCTGAATTTTATTTTGACTCATTTATATAGGTTTTGTAAAAGTAACAGTGTCCTCACACTTAAGGTTAAATACCTAAAAATACCAGAGATTTTCTTTTGTTTCACTCGTGTTTGTCACACGTTCACAGCATCGGCGGGAATCTGTTTATCTCAGAGAAAAGTTTGACAAATTGATGATCCCAACCAAAGGCTTCTTGAACTTCTGCATAAGATTATATTTATAACTCAGGTAATTTAGAGTATGTTTTCAGGCGTTTTCCACAATGTTTCAGTCTCTTTTATTCATATCTGTGACCCTGGACCACAAAACCAAAAATAAGAAATCAGGAAGGAGGCCAACACTTTTTCACACCACTGTGTATATATATATCTGCATCTGCAAATTGCATTTTTTTTTGCTCAGTTTGGGCCTCTGTTGAGCTGTTTTTCCTTTTTACGTATGAGCTCCATATTCTCACTTCATCATAACTGAGCCATAAAAACCTGATGTATCAAATATTATTAGTATTATTTTTTGGATATTTTAAAATGTTATCTGAAATTTCCATTAAAAAAATAAATAAATCTAATCTGACTATTGTTTCATATGTCAGGCTTTACAGGGTTAATGGTGGAAAAGGTGCAACAGCTCCATCTTGTGGTCATTATAGTGAACTTCAGTGGAAAATGTTTTCATTTCATTGTGCTTTGAGTTGAAATGCGTTTTCAGACCTTTGATTTGAAACCTTTCAGGTTCTTCAAGGAAGTCAGGAGCTGGTGGAGATGTCTTCAGCCAGCAGAGAGTGGTGGTCCATGATCCAGTCTCTGAGTTCAGAGCCATCCTCTGCGGAAAACCGTGGAGGTGTAACTCCTAACTGTACATTTTTATCCTTGGTTTCATTTTAAAACTTTACAAAAGCCACTGAATTTGTCTAAATTCTTTTGTAGGGAAATCAGGTTACACCAGTCTTCACCTGCGAGGACATACAGGTGGGATATTTATTTAACGTTTTTGTTATGCAGTACATTTTGAACTTTCATAAATGAATGCATGAATCATTTTAATACTGATTTCTGTCATTTGAACAATTAATCAGATGCAGTAATGATACTTACTGACATTTGTGCTGCTGTTTTCCCTCCAAAATGATGTCACTTACTGAAGGATGATATCATTCATAAATTACCTTTATTAGTTCAAACAAATTATAAAGACCAGAATGACAACGGTATTAAGGACACATGAAAGTTGATTATCAGTTAAATTAAATGGCCAAGAAAACATGCCTAGTTTGAAACATTTTTATTATAAAAAGCAAAAATGATGTCACTTCCTGGAGGATGATGTCAGTAAAGAACCGACTTTTGTTAGTTAAAAGAAATCATAGGGAATATTATTTAATTAATCTGCTACTTCTGTTAGCTAAAGTGACTATAATTGTAAATATAGGGAAAATAACATTTTGTTTTTAATTTTAAAGACAAAATTTCAAAAATATAAAAAATCAATGTCTTGTTTCTGTCAAAAATCTGTGAAATGTTAATACTTGTAAAAATGTAATGTTTTTTTTATTAAACCTTATTTCTAACTTTTGATTTGTTATTATTATTATTATTATTAATAATAATTATTATTATAAGTTTCGTTATGTACCCCCTTGCTGTATTTGTAATACTTTAAAATCAATAAAAAATATTGAGGACACGTGAAGAGTTGATTATCAGTTAAATTAATATGCATAAAAAACGTGCTTACTTAAAAAATGTTTATTGAAAGGAAAAATGATGAAACATCTGGAATATTTATGAATAAATTGTTAGTTTTTCATTGTAAAATTTGGTGCAACTCAGACAAAAATGTTGTGAATGTAATATTTTCTGAAGTATGTCATATAATGTAATGTTTCAGAGTGTGGTGGAGGATGTGCTGGAGGAAAACGGCTATTACAGCAGGTAATGTGGATTGAAGCTGTTTTCTGCTGGATTTCCTCTGCGCTCATTGACCGTCTGTGTCTGTCTGTGTGAGCAGCAGAAGTGACGTGGATTCAGGAGCGGGAACCAGACGAACTCAACCCCCAGCAGCGCTCATGTCTGCCCGACGACAGCCTCTCAGGTCAACCTGACAATAATCACATTATCAATCATAAGCTGATTATGTGTGTCTGAAGAACACGTGCTGATATTTGAAATATATTGGCACAATATTAGATTGCAATAATAGTCAGTGCACGCACACAGATGATTGACCTCATTTGAATCTGTGCACTTTAAGTGTGTGATTTTCCTTACAGATTCACACAAAACAGACATTTGAAATAAATAGAGTTTCAATATAAAATAGTTGTAACAAACGTTCGTAGTTCGGGAAGAAGGAGGCGGGAACCGGCGAATGTTCCAAGAAAACTTTAATAATAAAATAAACACAAAATAGCGCGACAGCCCCTCGCGGACGACTGTCGCGCACAAACAGAACCAAAACACAAAATAAAATCCAGGCCTGGTCCTCTCTCGTCCGACACTGTCGTCACTCCTCCTTTTATCCTTCCGGAGCTCCTCCGTGAGACTCGAGACCGGTGAGTGGCGCAGGTGTCGCGCATTAGCATTTACTCCACCGGCCTCGCTCCGTTCCCATGGCTCTCGGCCCCGCCCCTCTCGTCACAATAGTACTTTAGTTTTTACTAACTAAATTAATTTATTGCTTTACCCATGTTACAAATTGGTGGAAGTAGGTTTAACAAAACTCAGAGCATTTATATGTGATGTGTGTGTATTTATGTGTGTGTGGTATAATGACATTGTTTGTCATTGTTCAGTCAAAAGCCTGAGAGCACATAAAAAATCATTGATTGTTCTCTTTAATCCTGCAAATAAAGTAAAAAAAGAAAAAAAAGTAAAGAAAGTTTATAAAATTGAGAGAAATTTTTAATATTCTTTAGAATTTCTAGGACACAAATCAAATGTAAGACAAAATGTGTCGTGAAAATTTTTTCTTTTTCTTTTTTGGTAACACTTCACGTTAACATCTCATTTGTTAACATTACCTAACAATGAGCATGATATGATTTATTTATATAATATATACAGTATACTGTATATGCAACAGCAATATATAAACTTTTAAAATGGCATTTATAAATCTTTGTTAATGGTAGTTAATAAAAATAGATTTGTTCTTTATTCATGTTAGTTCACAGTACATTTAATAATCGTAAAAGATACAACATTTGATTTTGAAAATGTATTAAATGTGGAAATTAAGATTAATTAATGCTGCAATGTTGTAATGCTTTAAGTATTGTTAATGGTTAGTTAATGTTAACTAATGTAGCAAGTAATGTTAACAAATAAAATCTAATTGTGAAGTTTTACCTGTTATTTTATTTTATTTTACTTTATTTTATATTTAATTTTTTAATTTGTACTTTTTTAAATAAGAGAACAGTTTAGACCAAACTTTTTTTTTTTTAATTTACAAAAAACTAATTTATGTTTCTGAAGATTGTATCCTATCCTGTGTTTTCCTAATTAACCGATTTTAGAAATCATTTTGGAAAATGTTTGAAATATATACAGTATGCAAATTTTCTGATGGACCTACTAAATTTCAAATGTACACTACACAGCTCAGTATGGTGTGCACCGTATCCCACAATGCAATGCACTTGAGTATAATAAATAAACCTGAAGTGATATCAAGCACCTAATTTTTTAATCATCCAATTATTCAACCAGACTGCCAAGAGTTAATTGGCTAAAAACATCAAAATAACACATTCTAGGATAACCACTTGCTGAATGAAACGTAATGAGGTCATGATATAATAATGCCACATACTTGAGGCATTTATCATTGCATAACCTTTGCATCATTTTCATACGCTATTAAAGTAGCAGAACTATGTCGATCCATACACTGCTTATCAGTGGATAAAAACATGAAGTGCAATATAGAGGCATGACAAGTAAATGACAAGGAAATGTTTATTGTTTTGTTTTTATAACAGATATAAACAACTATACATACTGCACTGTTTTTATAAGGAAACAACAAACATGGACACACCAGAGCCTATCGAGAGAGTAGTACGTCTTTTCCTGTGGGTTACAGGCTGAGAAATGTCCATATTGTCAAGCTGTCTCCATATGCATAGAGTAAACCGGAAGCAGCGCATCCCAAAATAACTGGGATTGTAACATCGTTTCCCCGCTCCGCGATTATTACAGAGAAGAAAAACAACTAATGTTCCCCGTGTCCGTAAATGTGGCGAAAAGTGATAAGGCAATCTGTACAAATAAACTCCATCTCTTTCATAGTTTTGTTCACGTCCGCTATACACGTTTCCCGCTGCATAATGGAAGACTAATAACACCTCTCTGTACGTGGTCTATAGAAAAACGCCATTTAAAGTGACTCCGCTCATAAATTACAAGTCGGCACTGTTATTATGGTGTCAGGGTAGTCGAATGCACCCGATCTGTTCGTCGACACCTCGTGCAAAAGCATTGCCCCTGTCATACAGGATGCCAACTTGCTGCTAGCAACAGACATACATTCAGGGAAAAAATTACATCATATAATGTATATTTACATATACAACACACAATCAATCTTTTGGACAAGATACGACATAAAGCTGCTCTTATAGAAATAGGCATGCGTTAGCAGCTATTGCACATAATGAAAGGATGATACGCTGCTGACGAAGAGTCTGGTGTTTTACAAACACATGTGAAACGCAGACAACCTTTGCTTGTGCGTGATGAGCAAACCACAATTCCGAATGCGTCTTTATTCACAAAACAGTAAAAAGCCCGTTAAATACATTCAAGAGGGAAATTTACAGCCCAGGTTGGTCGGACAGCAAGTAGAGGGGGTTTAAGGTTGGATTTTGAAGGCGAGCAGCTCCTCGGAGTGCATGTTATTGAGCGAGCGCAGCTCAGGCAGCTTCAGCAGCAGCTTGGTGAAGACGGCGGCTTCGTTCGAGTGGGTTTTCATGATCAGGTTCCTCAGAGCTCTGATCAGGGTCTCCTGCAGGGCCTCCACGCCGCTTACGTCCTCGATGGCCGATCGGTCTGTGAAAACATGCAGAATTCATAAGTTTCACGAAAGAGGCCATTGCAGACACTAATACCAGTGAATGTATTAGAACTACTCAAATTATGCAAGAATTATTAAAAGCAAAACTAGTATGTATAAAATAGTTCAAAATTCACCCAAGATGATAAATATATATGTAAAACACATAACAATATAAATAATGTTATTAAAAATAAATAATAAATTAATAATACAAATGCTTAAAGATAAATCATTAATATTAATATATTAATTTAAATGCTTAAAAATGATTAAAAGTAAAACCAGTAGTATCAATAAATAGTTCAGAATTCACTCAAGATGGTGAAATTGCTAAATATAAAAATATATATAAAAATGTATAAATAATCAAATCATTTTAAATAAATAATTAAAAATAAATAATTTATAATAATATAATCATAGAAATTATTAAAAATAATTGCTAATATATTCGTATAAATTATTAGAAATGATTAAAAACAATATGTATCAATAAATAGTTCAAAAGTCACCCAAGATGGTGAATTTAGTAAGATAAATTGTTTAATATTTAAGGCAAGGCCTTAAATATAAAAATAAATGATAAATAATCAGTTAATAATATTATTAAAAATAAGTAATTTATTAATACTATAAATAAGTAAAAAATAATCAATCAATGAATAAATAAAAAATAAATTAGTAATATAAATGATAAAACATTATACATGTATCAATATATCAATATTTCAAAATATAAAAATAAATGATAAATAATCAGTTAATAATATTATTAAAAATAAGTAATTTATTAATACTATAAATAAGTAAAAAATAATCAATCAATGAATAAATAAAAAATAAATTAGTAATATAAATGATAAAACATTATACATGTATCAATATATCAATATTTCAAAATTCACCCCAAGATGGTGAATGCAGCCAGAGAAATTGTTAAAATATATATTATAAAATGTTATAAATACATAAACATAAATAAATTCCAAATAAACAATTAATAATTTTACTAAAATGTGTAATTTATAATACCTGCTGCCCAGTATATTCCAAACGGTTTCTTATTGGTTAATTGGTTTCAGTTTTGATGCTGCCTTAGAAGACAGCTTCCTATATAGGCAGTAGACAACAGGACGACTCACTAGGTAACAGTATCTCTTATACCCTAGCAGTGTTATTTTTAGTATTAATTGTATACTATTATGGTATTTATTCATATTTTGAATTAGCTTTTGTTCGCGTTTCTGTTTTTGAAGGGCGTACCTGCAGACACCAGCACCACGGCGGAGAAGAGTCTCATCTCTTCCTCGTTGAGCTGCAGGGCGGTGAGCTTCTCGCTGAACTCAAACATGCAGTTGAGCAGCTCTCCGGCGCCCATGGAGCGCAGCAGGTCCACGCTGTACGTCCTGCCACTCAGGAACGTCACGGTCCGCTCTTTCACATTGAACAACGGCACGAAGCGCACCATCAGCACCTGCGCGGAGGAAGCGGAGGAGAGCGTTAGGGGTCTGACGGATGCTTGCGCTGTCAGAAACGCACCGGGACTCATGGTGCTTTACCTCGAAGGTTCCCGCCTTGAGGAGGTGGACCTGGTCGTGTTGGGAGAGGTCCTGGAAGCCCGGGATTCGCTTGGCAAATTCCACAACTTCTCGTACGGCAGGGATGAAGCTCTTGGAAAACTCCTCCCAGATTTCATGACCGGGCTTGCAGGGGTCCACGAAGGGGGAAACGCTCATGGGACAAACCTGAGAGAAGACCAACAGAGTCACATTACACCAGGTACACTTTCAGAGTCACTTAAGAGCTAAAACAGCTCTGCCCCCAAAGCTTCATTCGTGCGCTCGACACAATGGCTGTTTAAAAAAAATAGAACAAATGATACATTCTTTTGACCAAATTCAAACTGTTATTCAAACTGTAAAACAGTATGGAATTTATTCTTTACAGAGGACACAATATCATACTTCACTGCTTCAAGCTTGAATTTTATATATATATATATATATATATATATATAAAGAGAAATTCAATTTTTTATGTATTTCTGAATTAATTAATAAATCAAATATTACATTATTAATAAGAATGAGCCTGTTACAAATCACATCA
>NW_015646367.1:257598-265089 GCF_001515625.1 Sinocyclocheilus rhinocerous | reverse complement strand
AATTATTAAAAAATATAAATTAATTTAATAAAGTATAATACAATTATTTTATGAGATTTATTGAAATTATTTAAAATGATTAAAAGCAAAACCAATATGTATTTAAAAAAAAAGTGAAATATAATCACAA
Organism: Sinocyclocheilus rhinocerous; assembly: GCF_001515625.1. Lineage (NCBI taxonomy): Eukaryota > Metazoa > Chordata > Actinopteri > Cypriniformes > Cyprinidae > Sinocyclocheilus > Sinocyclocheilus rhinocerous. The sequence goes on along the minus strand of NW_015646367.1, from coordinate 264,959 downwards.
ATAAACTTACACAAAATTGACCTGAGATGGTGAATGCAGCCAGAGAAATTGTCTATAAATGCAGACACCAGCACCACGGCGGAGAAGAGTCTCATCTCTTCCTCGTTGAGCTGCAGGGCGGTGAGCTTCTCGCTGAACTCAAACATGCAGTTGAGCAGCTCTCCGGCGCCCATGGAGCGCAGCAGGTCCACGCTGTACGTCCTGCCACTCAGGAACGTCACGGTCCGCTCTTTCACATTGAACAACGGCACGAAGCGCACCATCAGCACCTGCGCGGAGGAAGCGGAGGAGAGCGTTAGGGGTCTGACGGATGCTTGCGCTGTCAGAAACGCACCGGGACTCATGGTGCTTTACCTCGAAGGTTCCCGCCTTGAGGAGGTGGACCTGGTCGTGTTGGGAGAGGTCCTGGAAGCCCGGGATTCGCTTGGCAAATTCCACAACTTCTCGTACGGCAGGGATGAAGCTCTTGGAAAACTCCTCCCAGATTTCATGACCGGGCTTGCAGGGGTCCACGAAGGGGGAAACGCTCATGGGACAAACCTGAGAGAAGACCAACAGAGTCACATTACACCAGGTACACTTTCAGAGTCACTTAAGAGCTAAAACAGCTCTGCCCCCAAAGCTTCATTCGTGCGCTCGACACAATGGCTGTTTAAAAAAAATAGAACAAATGATACATTCTTTTGACCAAATTCAAACTGTTATTCAAACTGTAAAACAGTATGGAATTTATTCTTTACAGAGGACACAATATCATACTTCACTGCTTCAAGCTTGAATTTTATATATATATATATATATATATATATATAAAGAGAAATTCAATTTTTTATGTATTTCTGAATATTATCAAATTATTAAAAAATATAAATTAATTTAATAAAGTATAATACAATTATTTTATGAGATTTATTGAAATTATTTAAAATGATTAAAAGCAAAACCAATATGTATTTAAAAAAAAAGTGAAATATAATCACAAATAAACTTACACAAAATTGACCTGAGATGGTGAATGCAGCCAGAGAAATTGTCTATAAATTTATTTATAATTTAGAAAAATAAATCATTAAAAAATTACATAAATTATAATAAGAATTTAGAAACACTAAATTAATCATATAGATTAAATAAAACAAATTAATAATATACATTTTTTAATTTATATTATAAATGCAATTATTTAGGAATTATTGAAAATATTTTATAATTATTGAAAGCAAAACAAATATGTAATACTGGTAATATTTTAACATAACAATTGTAACATTTTTCTCAATTAGCTTTAATATTTTAATTTTAGTTTTTGTAATTTTGTTATGTGCTTTTGTCTTTTTAAAAATATATTTCCATTTAGTTTTAAGTTTTAGTTTTGTTCATTTTAGAGCTAATTTTAGTATAAAATTACTTCGTTTCCAAAGCAACATTTTTTTAAATTTTCATTTAAAAGTTTTCCATCTAATATTTCAGTTTTATTTAATTATCTTTTTATTTTTTATATTTTTAATAGTTTTAGCTCTAGTTTTGGTTAACAACAACAAAGCTGATCCTAAGTGTGTATTGCTAATATTGATGTATAATCAGCAGAAGGTCACTAACCAGGTGTCCTCTGTTTCCTCCAGTCTGGACTTCGTTCATGTTGTTTGTGCGGTAAGGCAGGTTTTCTGGGCTTCGACGGCACTGCTGGGTCACGTGTTCCCTGTAAGGTCCAGCGGCGGTGCTCTCGTTCCAGCGGCTCCAGCATTCCCGCGGCGGCTTCTCGTCCTCTTTACTGCAGCTGCTGAGCGTTTCGGAGCCAGCCGGAGATGCGAGGGGAACGCGTCCGGAGCTCGGCACGTCTTCCTCCCCGCTGTCGGACGAACAAGACGAGGCTGTGTCCATAGGGACGGCTGACTCCGAGTCCCGGGAGAGATCGGAGGAGGAGCGCGGCGAATCTGGTGGCGACGGCGGGGAGGAGCTGGAGTCGCTCTGGCTGCTGTCGATGGCGCCGTGAAGCATGTGCTGCAGCTGACTGTTGTTCATCATGTTATTCATGGCCGTCTGCATCTCCAGGAGCATCCGCTGCTTCTCCCGCTTCGGGATGCGTCCGAAACGCACAGCTGGAAGAGAGATTCACCGCATTTAGTTCTTCTGCTCTGGACTACTTTTCTACAAAAAAAGGTAGTTGTGCAAGTCCTAAAGTCAACATCACAAAAGCTTGAGCTCATATATCTGGTAACTCACCGTCTCGGGACATCCCGACTGATAAACACTTCTTGAAGCGGCACTGCTGGCAGCGGTTGCGGTTTATCCGCACAACAGTGCAGCTTTCTGTCTTCAGGCATTTCTTATACTGGATATTCTGCTGGATGCTTCTTCTGAAGAAGCCCTGTAAAGAAATATTAAAAAGTATTAATGCAATATTATATATATATATATATAACATATATAATATTTTGAATTATATTTAATTATATATTTTTTATTTTATTTCATAGCTTTATTTTTATTTCAGTTTTAGTTTTAATTAATAGTTATTTTAGTACTTTAACTTATTTCAGTTAGCCAAGGTGTTTTTTTTTTAAGTAAAAAATAAGTATACTAAGTATACATTTTAGTTTTTTTTTTCACCTTCTTTAAAAATTTAAAATAAATATATGTATATATATATATATATATATATATGTGTGTGTATGTAATTGTTTGTATTAGTTAATATTAGCAGGGTTATTATAGTTAACTAAAACTAAAACCATAAAAAAACATTTCTGTTACTTAAAATAAACATTAACTGAAATAAAATTTGGTAAATAGAAATATAAAATATATTTCAGCTATTTGTCCAGGCAACATTACTCATTTTAATTTAGTTTAACCTGATGTACTAAAATAACTAAAACTTAAATAAAAATGAAAAGAAATTATATAGACATTAACATTTTTTACTAAAAATTAAAATTAAAACAGAAAAGATAATAATAAAACCTAATTCAAAATATGAATAAAATCTATAGTAGTATTCAAATATTAATTAAAACTGTAATAGTATCTCAATTATACTAAAATAACACTAACAACACTGTTCTCTTGAAAATATCACATCTGGAAATATTACGGGTCTGTTCCAAATCCCTTTGACTGAAGAGATACATTTGGAATGCAAACTCAAAAAATTGTGCAAAATGCACATATTTCTAAGCTATGCATAAAAAATAAATTGGACGCACAAATAAAGCTGAAAAATGGTGCATTTTGGGGTTGAATCCTCTGCAAAGCAAATAAAGTTTGACTTGACTAAAGTATATACATGCAAAGCTGTAGAATCTGGCTAAAAGGTTCTACATTGTGTGCGTGCCAATGATGCCTTAAAATGCTCTCTTACCTGTACAACACTAGGTTTTGGAACAGAGCCAAAATGTTAGATGATCCTGAGAGATGTGTTTCCTTACCTTGCAGCCTTCACAGGCATGAACGCCGTAGTGGAAGCCCGAGGCGATGTCTCCACACACTTTACACAGCAGCACCATCCCGTTAAACTCTGGAAAGTCATGTAAGAGTTAGTCATACCCAGTGGACAAATCCTGCCAATTTTAGACATCTGAATTACATATAAGCTTATTCAGCGTTCACTCACTGGTGATGGAGCTCTTGGCAGCGAGGGTCTTGTCAGAAGCGTGTCCGCGTGGGTGAGTGTGTTTCAACAGCAGTCCAGCGGTGGGCAGGTCTGTCAGGCGGCTCGGTTTAGAGAGCAGAGGTGGGGAGGATGATGGGGAGTGGCTGTTAGAGCTGTCACTCATGCAGGACTCCGGGCTGGGGGCGGAGCTTGAGGAGCAGACGTAGGCTATCACGCCTCCTTGGAAAAGAGGAAAAGAGGGAATGTTTTAAAAATGCAGACTAAAAAAAAATGACATTAACAAGCGTGTGACCACTTATGCACAGTACTAAACTTGATTTTGAATATGCATTTTCTAGAATTACATGCTTAGTTAACAATAGCCAGGTTAATATAACTAAAACCATAAAATAAAAATTTTTGTAACATGAAATAAACAACTGAAATAAAAAAGAAAAACTTTAACTTTTTATTTAACCTGGTTGCCAACATTTCTCATTTTACATTAAGCTGATGTGCTAAAATAAGAAAAAGAGGGAACTTTTAATAAATGCACACTAAAAAAATTTAATTTACATTGACTTGATTTCAAATATGCATTTTCTAATTACCAATTTTTTTTTACATAGTTAACAATAACCAGGGTTAATATAGTTACCTAAAACCATAAAAAATCATTACTTGAAATAAAATTAACATTAACTGAATTAAAAAATAATAATAATACATTTTACATAAATAAAACAAACGTTTTTATTTGGCCTAGTTGCCAACATTTCTCATTTTACTTTAAGTGGATGTACTAAAATAAGTCAAAAAGAGGGAACTTTTTAAATATGCACACTCAGAAAATAAAATTTTAAGATTTTGACCAGTTAACTAAAATGAAACTAAATTAAACACATTTGTTATAAAATCAATAAAATTTTAACTTTTTTTTATTTCACCTAGTTGCCAAAGAAACATTTTTTTATTTTATTTTAGCTGAAGTTGATGTACTAAAATAAGAAAAAGGAGGAACTTTTTAAAAATTCACACTCTAAAAATAAAAAATAAAAAACTATTAAGTCATGCACCGTACATAACATGCATAAATTGATTTCAAATATGCATTACAGAATAAAAATTTTGAATATTCAACAACAAATCGTTTCATCGACAGAAAACAAAGTCCCTTTAAGATGTAGTTCTATAGTCTTTAAAAAAACAGGTGAAAAACAAAAGTAAATGAATCACATTACAGTTGAAGATGTTCCAAAATATGTTTTACTCGTGATACAATTTGACCTTCGCTGTATTCATTCACATATTGGATAACTGCATTATGAAAACTCATTTCAATAGGCGAGCTGGTCATCTTGGTATGAAGAAGTCACACAAATATGCTTGCATAAAGAGTTATCCTTCATTGTTGACACAATTGTAGAATTATATAATCTTGTTGGATGTTGGATGAACTTCCTCTTTTTGAACAACTCGTGACCTATTTTTAGATGAATGAAACTGCACAGGATTATGTTTAATTACACTAACCTAGTACAGTAACACTACTATGGTATAATAATCATTATACAATAAAAGCGGTACAATTTGATTCCATCGCTTTGTGTGTGTGTGTGTGTGTATGTGAGCAGTCAAAAGATATACAAATACGATATTTTTAGCAGTTAACTGTTCAAGTACGTGAATAAATGAATTTATTCTATACTAACCAGCTGTGCATTCACAAAAGTAAGCAAACATGTACTGTATTTCTTTAAATGGACCAGGGAGGTTACCTAAGCAGCAATAACCATTAGTTTCTCAGACCCACCCACACGTGGACCTCTCATGTTTTGTACTGGGAGAATATCTAGGTCACTAGCTGTCTGCTGCGTCCTCACGTGGTACTGCAGCGAGTCTCGCGTCAGGGCAGTGTGCTAAATTTTGCAACCTTCTCGCCTCCACCAATCAGAGACTATGCACCGCGCACGTCACGGCCAATCAGCGGCGGAGCCCGGACTCCTAGTACACACAGGCACATGACTAGGCAAGGAGAGCCATGTGAACTCGAGCCTTCTAGTACACGGAGTACTGAGTACGCGTGACGTCACAGCCACAGTTTGACGCGCTCTGCGCTGCAGCAGTCACGTAAGCAATGGAAAGCGTGCCAAAGGTGCTTTAAATCACAAGATTTGACCGATGACTCGGTGCAAAACTACACTATTTCATTCTGAAATCATTTTAAACACGTTTTAATTTGACGACACCATAGACTGTGCATCAATAATACATTTATGCATTAAGCCTACAATATTACATTACTTCTGTTTGGTGTCTCATTTTTTTTTCACCATAAACAAGCAAAAACTACATTAATGTACACAAAAATAAATCATTAAATCAGTAAAGTCGGGCTTGAATGTACATTAAAACCATAAATGCAGCAATAAATGCAAATAAAGATGGAAAACAAGATCTTAAATGAAACAACTCATTTCTGATCAAGGGTTTTATAGGGATTCAGCAAAAAAAAAAGAAGCTATTTTTAGCTGCTAATATATGTGAGAGTGACTTCAAAAACATCTCTATAGATATGACATGTCTGTGTGTAGAAATCACATGCATATTCCCTAATATTTCCAGTTTTTCTATGACAGTGGAAATCCTGTATGCTATATATAAAAATAATACATCACTGTAACGCAGTAAAATATTGCAATTGTAATAACGTTTCTAACAATGCTAAATACGTAATGCATACAAATAAGTATAAAAAATACATAATTATAAGCAATAAAATAATAAATGTCTTACTTTGCTTTGTTGATTCCATGTCTTCAGACTCTTGATATCTTATAATTCAGGTGGACAGTAATAATTCCAGTTTAACGCGTAAATTGTAAGTCTGTCAGGCAGCTCAGATCCAGTGTGCGTTCAGATCAGATGCTTCAGCGTTCCATAGAAGCTCTCGAGCGTCGAGCGTCTCTCACAATAGAACGGGACTCCCAGGCTGCGCGCGAGCGATCAGAACTCAATGTTCTGTGGTTCGTGTTTTCGTCCGTGGCTCCGCCCCTCGGTGCGCGACTCAAGTTAACCCAGTGACACACTTTCACCCGGCGAGGCGGACGGAACCCACCGCTGCAACGTGAGGCGCGATTCTGGGAACATGATGTTTTTCTGGAACACCGCCACTCCCCATTCAAAAGAGCTACAGGGCCAGGGACGAGTAATGGGGCGCTACGGCGAGCCGTTTAACATGTATTTCTTTAAACTAACTTGTAGTTGTTATTGCAGGCGAGTTAGTAGCACAGAAAAGTTTTAGCCTTAAGATAAAGCGTGGTGCTGTATCAACTATTTACTCAAGTATCAAGCCAAAAACACACTTGAGCGACTGTAAAAGGTTTTCACATTTAAAAGGAGCCTATAAAGTGTTTTCCTGTGTTTTTGAAAGTAGCACACAAGTAATAGGAAATCTCCACAAGGACGAATGACCACAGCTGTGTCCAAATACTGTTTATACGGTTTAATGGATGTCTATCCAGTTCACTTGGGAGCGTGATTTGATTGGTGCTTGTTCTGGGTGGTTGCTAGATGAGAACAATTCATAGAAAGAACAGAATGTTTCAAGGTTTCAAGTGAATGGAACTTTCCATGCCGCAGTTCAATACTTTTTTCCACATAAATGTCTTTCTTTCAGGACTATATATACTGCAGGGGCGTAGCCATAATTTCAGAAGTGAGGGGGACAGAAATGTTATATATATATATATATATATATATATATATA
>NW_015646367.1:249291-257057 GCF_001515625.1 Sinocyclocheilus rhinocerous | reverse complement strand
GTACGACTTTCTGCGCGAGAGCGCCCTCCGGCTTCGAGTATGAATGAAACATACACTGCATGAGTGTTTAGTGCTCCGCGATGTTCATCTCGCCTAAATCTGGGTCCGAATAAAACATCAGATCATGCACAGACCAGGGCCGGAGTGGGACTCATTTTCAGCCCTGGAGTTTCATGCCTTAGAACTCACCTGCCTGTAGCCTTCTAGTAGTCTTGAAGACAATGATTAGCTGGTTCAGGTGCAATTGGAGCTAAACTCTCAAGGAAAGTGGCCTGGCCCCCGCGTAATCTACGCCCCCTGATATACTGTATATATATATATATATATATATATATATATATATAGACAGAGAGACAGGAGGATAGATAGATAGATATAGATAGATCTAGATGGTTTGAAATCAGCTTTACACAGACCAACAGGAAAATAATAGTGATGCAAACAAAATGTATTTATACTGTAGAGCAGTTTTTAAAAAGACAAAAGTCAACAGTAGTTATTCAGTTGATTGTTGATTCAGTTCAGTTCAATGTAAAGTCCATCAATTAAGGAATGAGTGTAATTCATCTTTAAAGCAGCTCTGGAGAAAACAGTGAAGTACAAGTGGTAGGGGACATTGTACTTGTATAATAATAATACAATAAACTATGCTGTAACACAAAAATGTAAATAATAATACATTATTTATATGCATAAAATGCCATAAATATCTTGTTTCCCCTCAATTTTCCATCGTATTTACTATACTTTTTTAAACTATACGGTTTTCACTGCTAGGACAGCAAAGTGTATATGACCCATATACGACAGGATCATAAATATGGCTATGATGCTTATGCAACAGAGGTCATAAATGTAATTGGTGGTTTCCAAGATGATAACCTGATTTAACAAGTGAAGTGTCTCCTCTATAAAGGCACATAATGTAACGTACACCCTGCACAGTCTGAACATTTTTCTCTTGTCAGATCACTGATTCGAAGAGCACTGGGACACGATGTACTGTGCTGTACAAACCCGAGAAAAGAGGAGAGAAGGTGTGGTTACGCGCACCAGATGAGCTGCTAAATTTAGCCATTTGGTTCAGTGGGTCTATTGCATGTCATTTAACCTATAATCTATGAATTATTAACCAGATCTTGATCTTTATCTCAGATAAATGACCACATAATCCACATATCTCAGGCTGCAGTCGACCCTTACAGAGGATGGGTTATACATTTACCAAGATTTTTTAAATATACTTCTCATTTTGTTCCTTTTAGTACAGTCTGTATTGTGTATTCAGAGTCTGTTTTATCAGGATGTCTACACGGATCATTGCCTCACTGTGGAAAGACATTGAAATGTTCCCTTCAGATCCATCACTGTAAACAGACAGTCATCTGCTGACATCTAGTGGACAAACTAGATCTCTACAGTCATCCTCACACGAGTGAACGAGCGGAAAACAGGTGATTTGTTCTCAAAAGCTGCTGTTATCATGACTCTGGTTGTTTAAACAGGTCATCTGGTGTCAGATTGGCAGCACAAATATTACTGATCTGATCCTGATTACATTTACTAAACGTTGGATTCATAATAATTATTAAATATGCATGTTAATAATGATAATAATATATGAATTTAAGTTTAAATGCCTTAGGCTGTACTGAAAAGCTGTGATTTTGTCCTCTTTAAACCTAAAAATTGTAAGATTTTGAAGGTGTAAAATAAAATGATACATTTAAGATTCTGCAATATTTATAGTCAAATTTGTAATGAGTTTTATTTTAGTATTATTTATATATATTATCTATTAATATTTTTAATTAGGGTTTATTTGCATATTTTTTTCATTTTAGTATAGGCTATGTTTAGTAATTTTGTTTTACTAAATGTGATTCTGACATTTTTATTACTTTTAAATATTTATATAAAGCTTTATGTAATTTTAGTAGTAATTTTAGTACTTCTTAATCTTATTAATTTCAGTTAGGCAACATTTCTAAGATTCGTTTTTAGTTTTTAACGATTTTTTTTCATCTCATATTTATATTTTATTTCATTTTATCTTAATTACTGAAAATATTTGTAGTGTTATTGTGTTAGAATAGAATTAAAATTAAAAATGTAATATCTGTTCCACGCAATGTTGTGTGGCTTCAGAAGACTGAATATAGTATATATAATATATATTATTTAGAATATAGCGCCCAAGTCTTTTTTTTTTAGCTTTTTTTTTTTAGCTTGACTATATGAATAATGAGGAAACAATCGCATTATTTTAATTTTAAGGTGAACTGTTCCTTTAAGACAGCTGACTGCAAAAGTGAACAAACGAGCTCATTTATGAAGGAAACACTCGACAGATGCTTAACTTGAGAAAATGGCGAAGTTTGACATTTAATTATTCTGGGGTGTGAAATTCGCAATGATTAACCTTCCGGCATTTGTGGTGAGTACTTGCTCATCATTCAAATCCGCAACAGCTGATAGATGTGTGTAATATGTGACTGGCCTGGCATGCACAAAAAAAAATTAAAAAAAATTGTGTGTAATATGTGTGAAAGGTTAGTCTGCAGAATTTTCAAGACACTTCAGTCATTATCATATGATTTTACATAGTAAATGAACTGACTAACTTTAAATACCAAATGTTTCCCAATCTTATCACTGTGAACCGGACATAACGACATTGTATGATTGATAACCTTTGACTGATGTAAACAGAGATCATACGATGTAGAATTGTAGGTTAATTGTTGTTTAATAAACGACGAGCTTCTCGCTTATCCACAGATTTTTTACAGCTAACGGGTGTTCTTAGGCACCATTTGAACAATTTTTTATGATAAAAAAATTCAATAACAATAATATACGGAATAAATAGTTTTCGCCAGAGCCGTTGAAAAATGGATTTGAGCTAAGTGGGATTTTTACGGTTGCTAAGCAACATAGCAACGGCGCGCTGCGGTGTGCGGTCTCAGTTGCTCATCCAATCAGATGCAGAAGAACCGGTGTTGTGCGTTTTATACATTGTAGCTTATCTAAAATTGCGTTTTTTAGTCAAACATCTGACTAGTTTGGTGTAGGCTAGTACATATCTGTAAATTATCTTCCGTAACTAACACTGACACGTCTTCAGTGCCTATTTGCTTTGGCAAAGTGAATTTTTGTGGAAAGAAGACAAACACTTGTAAGTTACGACGATAAAACTGATTCAAATAAGTAACAAAGTTCAGCTGTCTAGTCGAGTGTACAAACTACGAAAATAAAACAATTCAGGGTGGGTTTATTTATGTAGCCTATTTAAATTTCTGTATGTACACAAACCTTATAGATAGGCCTACTGAAAATTTTCACCTTTATAGACCAACCATATATAACGTCTCAGGTTACTTATGTAACCATGGTTCCCTGAGTAGGGAACGAGACACTGCGTCCTCTAGGGGTCGCTATGGGGAACGCCTCGTCGTGACCCGTGTCTGAAGCATACATTGAAAAAACAGACAGACCCCTAGAGGACGCAGTTCGAAGTTCCCATGAAAGGGAACTCTTGAGACAACATGCCCCTTTTGAAGTACGAGTGGACTAATGTTAGTAAGTCCATTACGTGTGTGTATATATTTGCTTACACCAAATACACAAAATAATGATCTTTAAAAAAGCATCATATGACCCCTTTAAAAGTAATGGACAAGTGTTAAGAACCTTGCCTGGATTATGAAAACCACTTCTAAGAGTCACAATCAGTGTGCTGTACATTCAGTGAAGCTGCTTTTTCTTCCAGGGAATCTGATCAGTCGAGCGTCTCCTCAAGCAGAGATTCACAGGAGCTCAGATCCTCAGAAAACAGGTAGAGGATCAACTCTGATTCCTACTCTTTTTGTTCACTTTTCCATAGTGTTCGTTTTCACACTGTTCAAGGGCCAAAAATAGGGAAAACGTGTGTATCTTGTGCACAATTTGTTTGTACAGTTGCACAATTATTACATAATTATATAAATTATGAATTATTTTTATAGCATTTTTCTTTAAATTTTTTAATACTGTAAAACTGTAAAATTGCAATACTAATTTATTTTTTCTTTCATATTTAGCTTTAGTAATTGTAGTACTTCAAGTTAACCTTTTATTTCAGTTCTCATTTTGAGTTTTTCATCTAACATTAATATTTTATTTAAACTTTATTTCAATATTTTTGTGCAGCGGCACAAGAATGTATCAATATGAGTAAATAATAACAATAATACTAATTGAAAAAACAAAAATGCAAATATATATAAGGAAACACTTTCAAAAAAATTTTTTCTATTATCATCATAATAATATTGGCAGCATTTCTTTTTCTTTATTATTTCTACTTGTTCTTTATTTTTATGTATTGGTGTGTAACTCTTTGAATGATCTCAACCAGCCTACATTCTTCACCATTTAAATTACCATAGGTGTTTAGGAGCTCAGATCCTCAGAAAACAGGTAGAGGATCAACTCTGATTCCTACTCTTTTTGTTCACTTTTCCATAGTGTTCGTTTTCACACTGTTCAAGGGCCAAAAATAGGGAAAACGTGTGTATCTTGTGCACAATTTGTTTGTACAGTTGCACAATTATTACATAATTATATAAATTATGAATTATTTTTATAGCATTTTTCTTTAAATTTTTTAATACTGTAAAACTGTAAAATTGCAATACTAATTTATTTTTTCTTTCATATTTAGCTTTAGTAATTGTAGTACTTCAAGTTAACCTTTTATTTCAGTTCTCATTTTGAGTTTTTCATCTAACATTAATATTTTATTTAAACTTTATTTCAATATTTTTGTGCAGCGGCACAAGAATGTATCAATATGAGTAAATAATAACAATAATACTAATTGAAAAAACAAAAATGCAAATATATATAAGGAAACACTTTCAAAAAAATTTTTTCTATTATCATCATAATAATATTGGCAGCATTTCTTTTTCTTTATTATTTCTACTTGTTCTTTATTTTTATGTATTGGTGTGTAACTCTTTGAATGATCTCAACCAGCCTACATTCTTCACCATTTAAATTACCATAGGTGTTTATTTATTAATCTTTTTTTTTCTTTTCCCCCTTTGCCATAACACCACTGTTGCCATTACTGCTACCATTGCAATTTATTAGTATTGTTGTTATTATTATTATTTAATAGGTTACTATTAGTTAGTAATTCATTTGTTCATTCTTTAGACACTCTTCAATATATCATTACTAATTTATCTTCATGTATCCTTTTTTTGCCATGTTCTCTTTTATCTCTCTTTTTTAATCTTTCTTTCTCTCACCTCAACATCTCTTGCTTTCTAATTATTTAGATTTGCCCCCTTTATTTATTTATTTTTTATTTTGGAGAACATCAGTGGTGTCAACAATGGCAACAATAATGCATATATTTTTTAAACTTTATATACATATTCAAGTGACGAAACGTATCTCCTGTCTATCATCATCACCATCATCATCACTAATATTTAATAATTTACTTATATTTGTTGAATGACTATATTCCTGATATTATTGTTTGTAATCCTTCTGCTTAATTTTTTTCCTCTTTTTCTTTCTTTCTTTCTCTGCATTAACCAAATCCACTGGAAATATTTCTAAGCAATCAATGTCATAACAAATGTGTCTATATTATAATTGTATATGTTACAACCGAATATTACTACTATTATTATTATAATACTATTATACTAACTTATTATATTATCAGTTTTTTTCTTTCTAGCGGTCCGTTTTTATTATTGTTGTTGTCGTTTGTTCTGATACTTCCTATTATGTCTTCTGTCATTTTTTCCTTCTAATGTCTTGTCATATTTTTCAATAACAAAATATCATCAATAATATTTAGTTTCAAATAATACAATTATCACAAAATAATAAAAAAGAAATATTACTAAGGCAATATTTTACTGTTAACAATAATAATAATAGAAACTTGTGCATGTTCTCTGCTTTGCGAATATCCAAATATGTTTACTCAAAAATTTGCAAACTTAGTGAAACACATGACAATAGACAATCAAAAATCTGCATAGATCCGCATAAAAATAAATAAAACATGATTTGAACTGGTGCAAATAGTAGAATATGTAGAGCGCCGTCGCTTAGTGGTTGCAGAACTGGATCTGATAACTAAACGTCGTCTGCCAGAATATGTTTTCATATTTTTACAATATATAACCAGAACTCTTGCATGACACATTTATTAGATAAAACAAGTTGAAGTGTAAGAGATAACGCTAGCTGTTTTTTATCCCTGCATTTGTGACATTAGAGGTAAACCAGCATGTAGCATACAATTCAAACAAAATCAGACATTTAAAAAAAATCAATGATTAGTTCTTAACCAATATGGGTTTTGGCTGATGTTGATATCAAGAGAGCAGGGCAGATAATGCCGGATATATGAATTATAATACAAATTCAAGACAGCAAATACAGTAGAATTGCTGACTTTAAATAAAAGTTATTTTACACAATATTTACTATTTTAAATGTTTGAAAAGCAGATCTTTTCAAGCATGACTTCCTGTGCATCTCTTGACAAGGCTGTCTAATTTTGAAACACTTCTGATAAGCCAATCAGACACAGTTATTAGCCAGTAATGATAAACATGTCAAACATTTTGCAGTATAGTGTGACTGATGTTTAAAGCGCTTGTAACAGATGCACAGGAAGTCATGCGTAACACTAGAGAGAAAAACACATGCACTGAACATACAACGTTACATACAAGAAATTACAATTCAGCCACAGTGTTTATTTATGATGTTTTTCATGAAGCAAGTGCACAACAGTCCATTCTGGCCAGAGGTGGCATGTAGCAATATGTACACATCTTTTTTTTTTTTTCCTTTTCTTTTTTTTTTTATTCACAAGCAAGCCTATCGTCAAGTGGCTGCCATGACTTTAAAAAAATACATACAAACAAAACAAGGACGAGTTTGGAGTTGAAAGGATGCGACTGGTCATCCGCTTACATGCATGGAAATCTTACTGACTTCTAACAAAAGGAGAGAGAGAGAGGAGAAAAAAAAAAGAGATACACTATACAGTGATGAGAAAAATAAAGTAGTTCATAAGCTGTATTTGTTCCTGATGCCACTTAAAAAGAAAGGATATACATACATTAAGTTGAAGGACAATAATAATAATAATAACAATAGTATTCCTTTTCTCCTAAGGTAATTCAAACATTCGGATAGTTGGAAAATAAAGTCCCAATCTACTCTTTGTATAAAAAGAAGCTTTCAAGTCAACAAGGAACAAAGGACAGTTTCTTCACAGAAAGGTCTACAGGAAGTTGGAAGGAAGAGGGGCCAGATCTATTGTTGCACTTGGTGAGTGTGCTTTCAGCAGACGGGGAGAGGTAGAGGCACAGCAGGGCTGAGGGGGGATATAGTGTGTGTTTGTGTCGATACTGTACGGCCCGCTTTATGTGGCGTATCTCTTCGTCCACTGTTTAGCTATTCTGTCATGTTCCGTTCTGTTGGTCAAGTACTGTGTGGCGATGCTCCCGACCAGAGGATCCGCTGCGGACACAAGAGCCGTCATCAGCGCGTTAATCGACCGAATACAAAACACATTTCATCTGCCGCTTAGGGGCTAAACTACTGCGCATACTTACGGTTAATGATTTGAACACAGACCTAACTACAGCTGCACAATTTGAGGAAAAGGTGTTTTTCTTTTTCTAAAAAACTCCTATAATAATAATAATAATTATTATTATTATTACTACTACTAA
>NW_015646367.1:237838-247022 GCF_001515625.1 Sinocyclocheilus rhinocerous | reverse complement strand
TATAATAATAATAATTATTATTATTATTATTATTACTACTACTAAACAAAAGAAATATTACACAACACAATATTTTACTGTAAAATAAAATTGAATATTTAAGAAACATATTAATAATAAATTATGAATATTATATAATCATAAACTGTTTTATTTAATAATATATAAAAAATTAGTTTATTAATACCGCAAATATTCATTTTTTATTTTGTAATAATTAACACTTATTTAGGTAGTAAGTAGTAAAATAATATTAATAATATAATAATAATAATTATTATTACATAATGACATAATACATTATTATTATTATATTTTTTAAATATTTCTTTTTTATTTTTAATAGTAAAATTACAATATTTTGTGTTATGTAATATTTTTCATTTTGTTTAATATTGTATGTAGTAGTTGTAGTAGAATACAATAATAATAATAATAATAAAACTAAGACATATTACATTAAATATTGTAATATTTTTCTGTAAAATAAATAATTGTAATAGTTTATAGTACAACTGTAAAATTGCAATACTAATATTTATGGCTGTCTTCATGTCTTAATTTTGAAACATTAAACCATCAAGCTTTAATTTTGGCAGAAAACGGCAGGGAGCTTGACAACAGCTGGTTTAAAAGTTCACTTTGAAAACACACTGTGCATCTATTTAATTAAATTGCAGCCTTTGCAATTTACACTAAGCCATAACATGATTCAGTTTCATTTAATTTATTCGTACAGCCTTAACCTCACGTTAAATATGAAACTTTAGCATGCAACTCGTCCCGCACCGTTTGTGCTACAGACATGAATGAATGATGCCTCCAATCACGTGACTCTGTTACGTGATCAGAAGAACATACTGAGTGTTTGCGTCTTACCTGGGTTACAGTCTGTGAGGAGAGAGCAGATGGACAGCAGCACCTTAGAGATGGTGAGGGCAGGACTCCAGTTGTCCTTCAGGATGTCCAGACAGATCACACCCTGACTGTTGATGTTACAGTGGTAGATCCTCGTACGAAACGTTACCTGGGAAAGAACAAGACATTCAGTGGAAGGCTGATAGGATTGAATTTGTAGCAACATTAGTGCACCATATATGTGACCCTGAAGCACAAAACCAGTGTTGCACAGGTATATTTGTAGCAATAGCCAAAAATACATTGTATGGGTCAAAATTATTGATTTTTCTTTTATGCCAAAAATCATTAGGATATTAAGTAAAGATGATGTTCCATGAAGATATTTTGTAAATTTCCTACTGTAAATATATCAAAACTTAATTTTTGATTAGTAATATGCATTGCTAAGGACTTCATTTGGACAACTTTAAAGGCGATTTTCTCAATATTTTATTTTTTTGCACCCTCAGATTCCAGATGTTCAAATAGTTGTATCTCGCCCAAATATTATCCTATCCTAACAAACCATACATCAATGGAAAGCTTATTTATTCAGATGCTTGTAAACACCTCCCTGATGCTGAATCTACGCCACCGCTGGTCAATCTTCAGCACCAGAGCAAAAGAAATCATACTGTACCTGAGTTTACCTTCTGTATTGAATGTAAAGCAATGAAAAGACTGTATAGTACTGTGTCCAACCAGTGCAGCCTGATTCTGAAGCAAATTATTCTTATGAACGGTTCTTTTTAGTGAATCAAACACATTCAGTCCAAACAGTGCGGCCTGATTCACAAACAAATCTTATGAATAATTATTTTTAAGTGAATCAAAAATATACAGCGCAACCAGTGTCGTCTGATTCACACGTTTGACTCTCATGAACAGTTCTTTTTAGTGAATCAAAAGCATACAGTACAACCAGTGTAGCTTAAGTCAATAACAAATGACTCCTATTCTATGAATAGTTATTTTTAAGAAATCAAACACACTGCGCAACCAGTGTAACCTAATTCACACACATTTGACTCTTGTGAATGGTTCGTTTTAGTGAATCAAAAACATACAGTGCAACCAGTTGAGCATGATTCACAAACACCTGGAGCACAAAAGCAGTGTTAAGTCGCTGGGGTATATTTGTAGCAATAGCCAAAAATACATTGTATGGGTCAAAATTATTGATTTTTCTTTTATGCCAAAAATCATTAGGATATTAAGTAAAGATGATGTTCCATGAAGATATTTTGTAAATTTCCTACTGTAAATATATCAAAACTTAATTTTTGATTAGTAATATGCATTGCTAAGGACTTCATTTGGACAACTTTAAAGGTGATTTTCTCAATATTCCAGATTTTGAAAAATTGACACTTAAGACTGGTTTTGTGGTCCAGGGTCACATATTAGAGCATGCATGCTAACCACAAGCTAGGGTTATTATAATTAAACCATAAAAGAACAAAAAAAATTCTATAATAAACGAAAACTGAAATGAATACTGTATAGCCTACACATTAGTATAAAAACATTTTTATTTCAGCCAGTTGCCAAGAAAACATTAGATTGAAGTCAAAGTACTAAAATAACAAACAAAATAAACTATATAAACATTTAGAATATAAAAACAAAAAAATTATAAAAATGACAAAGACAACAAAAATGACAAACTAAAATGAAAACAGAAAATCTAAAAATAAACAAATATGAATAAAAGCTATTATAGTATCTCAATGACACTAAAATAACACTACCGCTAATAACACAAACAATATTCATTTTCTGTGGTACAGAAATTGTACACTTCACTTTTTAAACGTCAAAAGTAATGCAATTATTTTATTCTTTTTTTTGTTTGTTTTAAATAGCGATAAACAGAAATTTATTGAAAACAGATGCATAATTAATCAAAAGATGGAGAAGAGCATTAAAATCAGCCATATATCTAGATGTGTGGTGTAGTCAAATAAACCTTCAGCCATTTAAAGAGCCAAATCAGGTGTGTGGATCATGGTGGAGGGATAAATTCACCAGATCGTGATTAGTATACGATATCCTTCACAACTTCAAATAAACTGGCCTGCGAGATGAGGAACTGTGCTATTGCAAATTGCTAATTTTATGTGTTGCATTGTTTGAACAAATTCTTTTTTAATCAAATGAACAACAGCATGAATTCCCCACCTGAATCAATTGCTGTAGTTAATATCTGAGGTTATGCCACTGCCACATTCAAGTATCTTAAACGCAGCAAACGTGTCTCTGTATGAACTATATAATTTTGAAAAATACCGTGATATAAATTTTTGGTCATACCGCCCAGCACTACTAGGAACTAAATTAAAAACAGCCTCAGCATGTTTGGTGTATGCGAGACATCTGTGCAAGAGCCTGAGGCTTTCAGGGCAAACCTTTAATGGACCTTGACATTCCTTGCCTTGAGATTCATGACAGTTTAATTGCCACCAGAACGACTTCCTTTATCCTGTCTACCTACAAACCCACAAGAGCCCAGAGAACAAACGCATGTGGGACATAACGTGGCCGTTTCTAAATGAACATCCTGCTTTACCATGGGGTTTAGAGACAGATTGGAAGGGGTGTTAAAGGACAATGATAGAGACACACGGGCCCCGGGGAACCGCGCTGCTGAGGGGGGCTGGGATGACAGAGACTGAATAAAATGGCCCTTAAGGCACTGACAGAAAAAATGAAGTTCACCGTTAAACAGAATTGAGGTTTTAAATTCCAATTCAGTTTCTGAGTCTGAACTGAAGTAGCAATAGTGATTTGAAGAAGGAAGCAGAAATTTAATAGAATAAAATTTAACTGCTGTAAGTAGTAATAAGTGCTGCAGTTTATAATAATTCTTGTCATTTTTCAGCATCAATTACACTTTTACCCATTAACAACAATTTTCAGTAAGAATTACTCATGTTATGATACAGAAACATAATCAAATACATAAAATAAATACCAAAAACTCATCACCAAACACCAATGGACAAAATTATTGGGACACCTCCTTTAAAAAAAAAAGAAAAAAAAAAAGGCACTTCTAAAACTTTGGCAACAAAGATAGAAACATAGTTCATGTATTTAAAAATTGTATTTCCATCTCTGTTGCAACAGTTTTGGAAGTGTCTAAAATGACTGTACCCATATGTACAAGTCATTGGTGATTGGTGAGGAGTTTTTGGCTCAAGGTCTGCACCAGAGGTGTTCAGCTGGGATTAGGACTTTGTTTAAATCAAATGAACGATTCAGTGACTCACTCATAAAGTTGAATCAGTGTTCTGAATGAGTCGATTCAAAAACGAGTCAGTGACTCATTCATCTGATAGAGTCACTTGTCACCACTTACTGGTAGGGCTGGGCAAAAAAAAATTATCGATTTTTCGATTAATCGTTTTTTAAAATGACGTCGATTCGATATCGATTCTCAAAAGCCGCGAATCGATCTTTTCCGGGATTTATTTCAGCACACATTTAAAATAAGATCTGATTAACGTGAATCTTATCATTAGTCTTCTCCACTAGATGTCACCCTTATTTACCTTGCGCGATGTTACATCAGAAAGCCTGTCATTCATTCAGCACTTATCATGGCCATACGCGTGATTCGCAATGCTCAGGTGAAATGCTATAGTAATACTATAAATCTGCGGAAGCATTTGATATCACGCATAAGGCGCCATGATTTCCACAATGAATGAATGGCGGATAGTGCGGCGCACTGTTTTGTTTACACATACTAAAGCGCGGATGACGCTCGCGGTGTTTTCAGCTTCTGCCATCTCACTATATGATGATATGAACACGAATGTCATCTCCAGCTGCTCTGAGAGTCACTTAATTAGCATTTTACCGTTTCATTTGAGAAAACTACCATCATATCACATACACAGCAGCTGCAAGTTCTTCACGGCAACCCGTCAAAATAAAAGTTTAGTTTAACGTCAGAATATATTACTATTTAGCAGTCTTAAGACTCAATGCTACTACTCCTAATACATATGAATAAATCTTTATTTTTAAAGGAATAATCACATCTGTTTTCTTTTTAATTTTAACAGTAAACCTCTGTTGTGCAGCACTTTGTTTGCCAAAAAATAAAAGGGTTTAATTTTCATTTGATTAGGATAAATTAAATTAATGTTTTATGCCTTCACCTGATTACCAGAAAAATTAAGAACATTTTATAGGGCCCTATTATTGTTTAAAAAAGGACCGATACAAAACAAAAGTATAGGTTTAAAATACAGGCATGTGGTTCTTAATTTCTTTTTATTAATTCACCATTTGTAAACTGATGTTTACTGTTCATTTTTAGAAATATCAATAGCATTTGTATTAAAACTATATTCACTGAATGTAATCAGAAAATCGAGAATCGAATCGAATCGAGAGCTTGCGAATCGAAATCGAATCGGGACATCTGAATCGATACCCAGCCCTACTTACTGGCATAAATGTACCTTGCAGAAAGAGTTGCAGATGCATTAGTTGCTGACAGATGTGGATTTTTTAATTGGCTGTATGATGGTGTGTATATACAGTAGTCAACATTTGAAGTGGATCAAAAAAGTTCATCAAAGTTGTCCTGAGACAAGAACGGGTATGGTTTTGGTTTTAGGACAACATTTTTTAATGAAAGCTTTTGATTCACTTCAAATGTTGACTACTGTATATCTCAGAAAGTGTGCATTTGGCATCAGGCATCTTCAGCTCTGCTCTTTAGTTGTCATTGAAAACCATATAAATCATCCCCTAAGTTCAATGCATACTCATATGCCACGGATATTTCTTCGCTCTTACCTTGGGTGGTTTAAATGGGTAGTCAGGTGTAAATGCAATGTCAAGGAAAAAGACCCCTCCTTCATACACAGAGCCCGGTGGTCCTAAAATAGTTGACCTCCATTCATAGATGTTGTCTCCTTTGGGACCGGCGCTGTTAGTAGAACAAAGAGAAGAGATTTGAGAAGTTAAACAGGGACCGAACGGGGATTCCATTCCAGGAAGATAAATCATCATTAATTCATGAGTCAAACACCAAGAAGGAACAAGACACTGCATACACATCAGCACTGGCCTCATGCTAAAGGAGACGATTCACTGAAAACCAGATGGTCTCTCTCTCCACTGACCATCTTTGGAAGCTAGTAGTCTTAGATTTTGCCAACTACCTCAAGATACAATGCATTATGCGGAATCCAGTCATAAAAATGGAATTTACTGTATAATGCGAATTGTCATGGAATTTGGCAAATTTTGGATGAATAAATCAAAAGTAGGTCAGTACACTTAAAACAAAATGTGATATGGACTAGTGTTTGTGAATATTAAGCTGTACAAAATACTAATTTAAATATGAATCCTGCATGTTGAACATGTCATGTTTCGTTTACTACACACATGAAGTGTGCGCAATGCTCAGTTTTTTCAGCCTCTGCTGCTTCAATATACGAGTAGATGAACACATGAACATAATCTCTAGAACTGCTCTGAGATTCACTTCATGATCAGTTTACGGTTTTTCTTCAGAGTAAAACTATCGTCATATACACAAACAGAAACCTAAAGGTCACAGCAAACAGTCAAAATATAAATTTTGTTTAACTTGAAGAAACTATGACAGGAATATATTACTTAATGTAATGATAGTACTACTACTACTATTAATAATAAAATTATTAATAAAACATAATTTTAAGGTAATATTTTCCAGAAAAAAAAATATTTACCAGAATTTATTTACCAGAAAAATGTAAATACACAACACAGTATTTCTGAAAAAAAAAAAAAAACAAATACACAAAAAAATTAAATTAGTTTTTTATAAAATCAATTATTTAGAGATGCTTTTGATTAAAGTTCAGTGAAACAATTAAAATGGAATCCAGAAAAATATTGGAAAACACAGAAAAGAAAAAAAAAAAAAACTAAATTTGAGAGAATTTTTTTATAGGGCCTTAATGTAATTTTTGTTAAACTTTTAATACATTGCTGTTAAATTGTGTAAGTTTCATGATTTCAATTAATTAGACATGCATTTTGATTAATAACATTTAATTTAACCATTAAAACAGAGTCTAGAAAAATTAAAACGGAAAAAACAAAATTTGGGAAAAAATAAAACTGAATTCATAGGGCCCAAAAAAATTATGAATGACCCTATTTAAAGATAATCTAGATACTTCAAACATGCAATTTTAGTGTGATAAAGATCACTAAGAAACACTTAAAAATCTAATAAACAATTTCTCGTATTCTTAAAACACTTGACTATTCCTCTGTCTGACTGTGACATTATTAATACATAAAATAAGTGTAAATTCACTCTCTGATCTGCCGAAACAATGCTGACGGCTGAGCCAAAGCTGGTGAAGAAAGAAAAACAGGACTTTAGCTCGTTTGTCAAAGGGCTGCCACATCTGCAGGATTCCCTCGTGATAAGTGTCATATTGAAGATTTACGACTCGTTCGACTGCTGTATCTGTGCCAAACAAACAGACTGGGAGCAGATCCAGCCCATAATGATAAACAAGCCTTAGATCTGGGCTCTGGTAAACAGCAGCAGACACACTTGATAAGTACTTGTGTTGTGGATGGTAGTCCGTCCCGCGGCTCTTTTTCTATAATGCTTATACATTGGTGTTCATAAACGGATGGCAAAAGTGAATGCATGTACATTCATGTCTAGGGCTGGCAATCTTGTTCACCTGAATATCCTTACAATTCCCAATCCATATTCATGACCTGTATGATCCAGCAAAAGACCATAAAATACTGTGGATACACCAGTCATCTTAAAAGATTAATGGTAAACTAGATTTTTACATTTTCAAGAGAAAATGTGTATGGTTGCTATGTGGCTACTGGGGTGTTCTGGGTGGTTCCCAGGGTGTTGCTAGGTTATTTCAATGAGTAATCGTGATAAATAATCATGATTTCCGTACTGACCCAAATAAACATGATTATGATTTGTGCCATAATTGAGCAGCCCTTGTCTTACTAAGTGTCTATGATCTTCTAAATGCTCGGGTGTCTCATTCAATGTGCGTCTGTGGGATGTTTTTCACCCGTTTTAACATCCTTCAGGTGAAAATTACACATCTGATCTTTAACAGCACACTTTTCCCTTAACAATGATTTGAGGAATCATTCATTTCTGGAGATGACGCACACAATGAAGTTTAATACCTAGTTTAAGTAATCCAAACAAATCACTAACTGCAAGTATGAATAATAATAACACTAGTTCCTCAGAAACAGTTGTGGTTCCAACAAAGTGGTTGCCAAGCAACACACAGAAGTAAACAAAGGTGTATGTTTGTAGAGTAATTTACAACAGCTTCGAACGCGGCTCAACCAATCAGAATCAAGGACCGGAACTATCCATTTTATAAATCTTAATTTGTGTTCCGAAGATGAACGACATGAGGGTGAGTAATTAATGACAAAATTTTCATTTTGGTGTGGAGTAACCCTTTAGAAACTGAAACTTCCAGCAGATGTATGTCTTTATGAGTCGATTCGTTTAAACTGCTGATTCATTCAGAAATGAAGTAAACGGCTCTCTATGAATGGGTCTTTGAATCATTGGTTCACACGATTCATTCAAAACACGGATTCATTCAGAAACTAAACACCGCTGTGTTGCTCGGAGACGCACAACAGATCTGCTGTGGCTTTATAGGTAATATTTTTGTTGGCAAAATGGAAAAACACACAATATTGTGTTTAAAATATAACACAACAGTTCAGTAAATAAGAAGTTATTTATTGTATCAAATCACATTTGCACTCGTGCAAATCAGAACAAAAGCGGCACTCGTGTGATATTGCTCTCGCTGCTCGTGTGATATCGCTTATTATATAAATATGAGACAAAAAGATATGAGAGATATGAGACACACAGGGGCATTTTCCCCCCCAATATCTTGCATTTTAGGGCATAACAGCATTTATGGAGTTGTAAACTTGTGTAATAGCCTACTGCTCTCCCTGCTTGTGTGATATCGTATGGTATAAATATGAGACAAAAACACATACAGGGGCATTTTTGTACCAATATCTTGAATTTTAGGGCATAACTGCATTTATGGACTTGTTGCCTTGCATTATATATGTCAACAGTCAACTATATGAAATATAAGATGATGTACAGGTCTGGAGGCGGGGCCCGTGCGTTAATTGCGTTAAAATATTTTAATTGCGTTATTTTTTTATAACGAATTAAGTTAACACATTAAACTGACAGCCCTAAATATAATATAATATGGGA
>NW_015646367.1:225543-237782 GCF_001515625.1 Sinocyclocheilus rhinocerous | reverse complement strand
TATATATAAAAATATCAAATGTAAAACAAAAAACCCCAAAAAATAATGAAATAGTAATTATACATTTTTTACCTTGACAGAAAAAAAAAAATGTCATTCAGTGTAACAATAGTTTGTATATCAAAAATATCTCGT
Source organism: Sinocyclocheilus rhinocerous (assembly GCF_001515625.1). NCBI lineage: Eukaryota > Metazoa > Chordata > Actinopteri > Cypriniformes > Cyprinidae > Sinocyclocheilus > Sinocyclocheilus rhinocerous. The sequence continues at coordinate 237,647 of NW_015646367.1, read as the reverse complement.
CAGGCATATTTAGAACAAAAATCATTAGACATGTTGCAGATGTTTTCTTCTGACCAAATTCTCAAACTGACCAAAAAGCACAGAAGTTTAATACTTTGGTTTAAGGGTTTGTTCAAATCACTAACCCATGAACAATAAGAACGCACTAATAAGTCTGAATGACACACATGCTGAAGCGTGCTTCAACGGGTGGTTTGTGGTTTTTCTAGTGAGCGGGTTATTTCCTGTAAATGCCCATTTGCTTTCAATGTCGTGACAATTAACTGACGGCAGGTGCCAGTGGGCAAAACCTCTGTTCGGATCCAACGGGCAAAGACCTCTGGGTACATGCCAATGCTGACGGTTGCCCCGCAACAACCAACACCCTCCACCATCACCACCGCTGGCCACGGTGAACGAGTTTAAACAGCGCAGTTAATCGACCTTGTTATTGAGCTTTCAGCTTCCTATTCAAACTCATTAGACTTGAGGGGGGGGGAAGAAGAAAAAAAAAAAAACACACTGGTTCAGCACTCCACTTCAAAACCTTGAATCCTAGCGCTTATCTGGAAAAACAAAACAAAGACATGCATTGCACTTACACTTACAGGTTATACAAACCCTGCTGCATGAATAGCAATATATTAAAAGTAAAGCTGACTAACAAAATTAACTATTTGCTAAACAAGAAATGCAAATGAGTAATGGTCGCCTCACAGAGAGAGAAATAGCAGCTGATGTCTCATGACTGCAGAGCTTTCAAGAGTCCCGCTGGCCTTGTGGGAAATGCAGTTTCATTTAAAGGTCCCATATTGTCAAAACTGAAATTTCCTGGCTTTTTTCATGATAACTGAGGTTTAGGTGCTATGTAACTACCATATAAGTTTCAAAACGGTCAATCCACAGTCAAATGCACACAGCCTGCATAAAGTAGCTGTGATTTTTCACGAACCGTTGTGACTTCCGTAAAAAAACGACGTCAGAACTACTCAGTCACCGCCTTCAGTCACCACTGTGTTCACTGCTGTGTGTGTGCACTTTGGATGGGATAAATGCAGAGCACTAATTCCGAGTATGGGGTCACCATACTTGGCCACATCTCACGTCACTCACTCACGTCACTCACTCACTCACTGAGCGCAGGAAAATACATTTACATTTAGTCATTTTGCCGACGCTTTTATCCAAAGCGACTTACAATTGGGGAATACATAAAGCGATTCTTCTTAAAGAGGCAAACAGACACAGGAAGTGCTTGAAATAACAAGTTTTAGGCATTGTTCAAATAAGTACAAGCTAGAAAGGGGAAGGAATAGATAAAAATATTTTTTTTTCTTTAAGATGAAGTACAGTACAGAATACAGTACAGGATGCATTCAGTGTTTGAAAAAACAAACAAACATGAATTACCATTCTGAAACATTCTGTTGTAAGCGCATTTGAGGAGGTGGTTGGTTGTCTCCAGTCGTCTGCGATTTCAGGGTCTGAGTTCGGCTCAAACATGTAAGGCCGGACAACATTTCCCTCAGCAGTGACCATCATTACCGGTGTTTCTATTGTCCTTACTTGAGTATCACAAATCCACAGCAAGCTACAGCATACATGACCCTAGTTAACTGTGGTTGGCCTGGCCGTGTGTCACTCAGAAAACAACAGGCTAATCAGAAGAGAGGCTCATGAACACTAATTAGACAGGCCAAAATCGACCTGTTCTCAGCAGAGCTCCTGAGAGAGGAGCTGTAAAAATATATTGAGATGGTTTTTGGTACTTATACCGCAAATATATATATGAATTTATTTTGTTATTGTTAAATTGTTTATTTTTTATAGCTGACAATTTTGTGATGCATTGTATTAAATAAGCAAACAAACCTAATGCTGTTCAGTTACCTCAGACATCATCATAATAATAATAATAATAATAATCAAATAAGTCAAGAATTGTTTTTTTTTTTTTTTTTTTTTAAGTAACCAGCATCTCAGTGCTCAACATTTTTGATGGTTGCAGCTAGTAAAAAAAACAAAAAGACAATTACAATTATATATAATAAATTTAATTAATATTTGTATATTGAATCAATGAATATTAAAAAGTAAATGTTGAAACATAATAAATGATCGAATAAATAAATAAAAGCATATTTAAAGTATATATTTTAAAATTATTTTAAAGATTTAAAATTATTTTAAATATTTTTTTCCAACAAGGAAAAATAGTTGATAAATATATGTATAGTGAATATATATAAAGATACATGTTGAAATCAATCAATCAAAAAATATTTAGAGTATATTTTAGAATATAAATAAATCTTTTTCTACAAAGTGGTAAGAAATATTAAAGAAACATACTTATATAAGTATTTATATAAATATTTAAAGTATATAATATATCAATAAATATATAAAGTATAAATATTTAAAGTATCTATTTTAAAGTGTTATAACTGAATTGAAATATAATTGAAATACATTTTTAAAACACATTATTTTAAATGTATACTGCTGAAATACTAAGTGCTCGGGGCAACAGTAGATGAGCGCTCATTCTTGCGCAGACCATCTCAAAATCACACCTGACAAACAAGAGAACTGCCATTGCTGACAAGCGACTCCGTTACCGTGCCAACCGCATCCACTGCCAAAACGATCCTGCCGAGATCTCACATCTGCTCGAGCCAACAGACCATCGCTGCTCTTTTCCCAAACAAACGCTCATCCCCCACACAGAGAGAGAAAAACACCAAACCACAACCTACTTATTCCTGCAGCCGCAGCTCGCATCTCCTCATGACTAACTGTACAAGCAGTCCACTAAAAGCTCTTTAAAGTTTGATGTTCCGGCTCACAGCAAATGGTCTAGTGTTACTCACACGACTCAAGAGATTGATCTGAAGAACATGAAAACACACTCAACAAGTACAGGTGCTCTGCGCTTTGGTCGAGTGAAGGGCTGGGCCATGTATTTGAGATGGTTTTATCACAATGACTTTTAATGTGCTTATTATTCGCCCATTAAGGGGAGAGTTCAGCCAAAAATGCAAATCCTGTCATTATTTATGCGCCCTCATTCCAAACCTGTATGACCCTCTTCTGTCAAAAAAGAAGAAAATAAGATATTTTGCAACTCAGCAGGGTCCAAACAACAGTAAATGATGACAATTTGAGTGAACTATAACTGAAGAGTCAATAGACTAAACTTGCAAAACAACTTTACAGTCAATTTATTTCTTTGAATCAGTTTTTCACGTTTCAACGATTCCAAACTCAAAACATTCATAGAAGTCTTTGTATATATAAAAATGAAGATGATTTCCTTTTAAATGACAGAAAAAGCAAACCACGAAATCGTACAATTGTGCAATTAACGTCGTTTCTAGGGCTGTGTATTGGCAAACATCTGGCGATACGATACGCATCACGATACAGGGGTTGCGATACGATATGTTGCGATACACTGCGATACTGTAAGCAAGGCGATATATTGGGATATTTTATATATTTTTAGGAAAGCTGTCATTTAAAACACACCACCATATGCAAACCTTTGCAAAAAACCAATAGGCCTAAATAAATACAAATTATTTAACCAGAACACAGTGGGAGCTGCATTTGCAATAATCAGTCCCTGTAACATTCAATGTTATTGAACCACTTTTTGTGCAGTATGTAAAGGGGGGAAATTAAAGTGCTTGCAGGATTCTTTAGTTAAATGTAGGCTATAATATGTATAAACTTCATTTTATAAAAAAAGAACATATATATTTTTAGACCCTGCTTTAAAGGTTCACAGTTTAAGTTTACAATTGTAACATACAATGTCATAACATTGCGATACTGTAAGCAAGGCGATATATTGGGATATTTTATATATTTTTAGGAAAGCTGTCATTTAAAACACACCACCATATGCAAACCTTTGCAAAAAACCAATAGGCCTAAATAAATAAAAATTATTTAACCAGAACACAGTGGGATCTGCATTTGCAATAATCAGTCCCTGTAACATTCAATGTTATTGAACCACTTTTTGTGCAGTATGTAAAGGGGGGAAATTAAAGTGCTTGCAGGATTCTTTAGTTAAATGTAGGCTATAATATGTATAAACTTCATTTTATAAAAAAAGAACATATATATTTTTAGACCCTGCTTTAAAGGTTCACAGTTTAAGTTTACAATTGTAACATACAATGTCATAACATTTTGATCTGAACAAAAAATTACATCTGCTACACATCAATGAAAAATAAAGTGGCTGCAGGATTCCTAAAGAAAACAAAACAACTGTAAAACAATAAAATAAATATTAGCCCCACGCGAAGGCTTTTCATGCGGGACCAGGGTCCCAGGGCGGACGTTACCACAAAAGCCCAAATGACGCCGAACTATATTAACGCTAACATTAGTGGCGTGCCCTAATGCTAGTATTTCCTGTCACTGTTTAAGTTTAGAGATGAATACTGCTATCTAGCGGTTGGGATATAAACTCAAAACGAAACAACTGCCATGAATCTTGTATGATTTATTTATTTTAAATATCGATATTCTGTTTTTGAGAATCGATACAGTATCGCCAAACAAAATATCGCGATACTCACGTATATCGATATTTTCTTACACCCCTAGTAGTTTTATCTGAGATAGACATTGTGCTTTTTGAAAAATATTACAGTCAGCTACGACACAGAAACGTGATTTAATGATGTCCAAATGGAAATTAGTCTGAAGCCTCTGTACTTTTGGCTCTTAAAAACTCTAATGGGAGAATTAAAGTAAACAGTGTACATTAATTAAAGGGTTACTCCACCCCAAAATGAAAATTTTGTCATTAATTACTCACCCTCGTATCGTTTCAAACCCGTAAGACCTCCGTTCATCTTCAAAACACAAATTAAGATTATTATTTTTTTATTAAATTAATTTGATGCATTCTGAGAGCTCTCTGACCCTCCCGTAGACAGCAATGTAAGTAACACGATCAATGTCCAGAAACGTAGCAAGATCAAAATAATCCATGTGGCATCAGGGGTTCAACCGTAATTTTATGAAGCTACAAGAATACTTTTTGTACGCAAAGAAAACAAAAATAACGACTTTACTCAACAATTAGTCTCCTCCGCGACACGCTGGTGCCATTTTGGAGAGTATCCACTAATTCATAATTATGTCCCCACTGGATGCAACAAATGCCTCGTTTGTAATGGGTTTTAATGTTTATGTCTCGTCGCTCCGGCCGAGGGCATCATCACAATATGGTGAGGGGCGTAACATTTCCATCTCACGCTTGAGGTATTCGGCCAATCATAACGCACTGGATAGCTGGCCAATCACAGCACACCTCACTTTTTCAGACCGATGCGCTTTGTAAAAATCGATTCAGAAAGGCGGGGCATAGAGGAGAAACAATAATGTACCGTATGTGGAAAATAATGTGTTTTTTGAACCTTAAACCGCATAAACATTTCATTACACCAAATACACAAAATACTGTTCTTTTTAGCAGCATCATATGACCCCTTTAAGGCTTTTAAGGGTATCTCTCTGCAGGCAAATATGTTAAAGACCTTAGTCAGGTTAGACACCATTCTGAATTTGACGTGGATGAAAACAATGCTGTGAGGGATAGACTTACAATCCTTACAATTGCACACACTGTATACATTTAGCCAAACGTTTTCATCTAATCTAATCACAAAGCGCAGTTCATGAGAGAAATGACAGTAAGAACTTTCCCTACCAGGATTGAAAGAAAACTCCATATCCTAAAGTTAAATAGTTTGTGACAACAAACAACATATTGTCGTTCTCTATTTGCTTTTCTACCCCTGCCTTACTGAGCATCTAATTACTGAAAAAAGAAAATGCAATGTGAAACAATGTGTGATTATTAATGTGTGGGCTGCAGGCAAGGTTGCGCGATCTGTCAATGTGCAAAACTAATTAGCAAACACACATTCAGCCAGAAGGTCAGAGCGGAATTAAACGGAAGCTGCAGGCACAGACATAATCAACTATAAAATGAGCAGGTTTTAACGTAACAGCTCTGACATGTTTAATCAATGACGAATGTAGTAGATGAAAACATTATTAAATACGACCCTTGTTAACGCTAGTCGATAAAGATGGACAATTCAGTTTAGAGCACACCTGAGAGTTCGTAAAATGATTTCATTTACTCACTCTCATGTAATTGCAAACCTGCAGGAAAACAAAAGGTTTTGAGGAATATATTCACCCATATAATGAAAGTAAATGGGGACTGGGACTCAAAAACATCAGTGATTTGTTTATATTTCAAGATTTCTGGATCCATTCTACAGCTTTGTGCGAGGAACAGATCAAAGTGTACGTTTTTTTACTGAAAATTGTATCCACCGCTGTAGTTCTCTAATCTCAGTAATATGGCACCACTGACATCAGTGAAGTTTGAGACACAAGACATAAAAACCAATAGTGTTTGGCATCAAAAAATGCCATTTTTGTAGTTTTTCATTCTTGTTTTTATCAGCTAGTATCCTATAAAAGTATCTTGGAAAATGCAAACACAAATATATGTTGTTTTGAGTGTTAAAACGGCATCTTATCAACTACAAATGCAAGATTTTTCCTGCAAGATATCAGCCAGTGTTTACATTACAAATTATTTAACCTGGGTAACTTCATATTCAAGCTGCTTTTCAAAGCATGTCAAAGCTTCTGTTATCCGATCTGGTCAAAGTTGACATTCATTCATATTTATTGATTTATTTTAATTTGTCTATTTATTGATTTATTTCACTTTATTTATTTATTTAACTTTATTGATTGATATATTTTATGTGATTTATTTTACTCTTTTACTTTATTTATTTGATTTATATTAGTACTTGATTTTACTGTATTGATTGATTTATTTTACGGATTTATTTTTTTATTTATATGGCAAATTAACTTTGCCATATCAGGATCAATAGATGTAATTTCGCTTCATATTTTAGATTTATTTTCTAAAACACTCCTGAAATGTAGACAGAACCCGTTAGCTGCCAAATATTTGGTGCATCTCTAGTCTATTCCTTGCACAAAACTTGAAATATAGTGCACTAGTCGTATAGATTTACTTTCTTTAACAGAAGAAAGCAAGTCATGCTGGTTTGGAGCAACATGAGGCTAAGTAAATGATTGCATTTTCTTTTTGTCAATGAACATTTGCTTTAAATTGTTTATATAATCAGCATCTCTATCCAAAGAGACATTATCTGCCTGAGTTCAGCATTTCTGCGCAGCACTCTTCTGTAATTGTGTATTCATTCAGTTAATACGGTCTATTATGCAGTGCTGCGGTGGTTATCAGAACAGGAACTTAATGAAGCAATCTTCTCTTCCTCTGACCGTGAAATACCCCGCTAACAATTACGGCTGCGTCGAGTCTGTCTGTGCTTTCTCTGATGATACGGCTTCTTTTAATGACACCGTCCAATAGCTCATCTCCCGCACAAATACGCAAGCAATTAGTTCCGAAACAAGCGCTTAAGAGGGAAATATTTGCTTGATCAGGGCCCAAGTGAATATCCTATTACAACATGACACAATAGAATTTTCCATGTCAGTTCAAAGTGTTTATTCTGCCTGGCTGCCGAATTCTGTTGCACAAAAGTACCATGGTAGACCCTTTTTAGCGCTTCGATTGCTCATGTAATCTGATTTCCACGCAAATCTATTAAAAATGCCAGGGGCTCAATATTAAACTTGGAGAATTTAAGAGTTATGCTACATATCGAAATCAAATCCCCCCGAAGGCGGCCGAACAGTCGGCTCGTATGCTCGCCTTAGGCTGTCTATGAATAATGCATCACGGATAATTATAATAATAAACAGGCTTTGCACACTGTGCATGAGTGATACTACTTCAGCAGCATAAAACGAACAAAGCCATGGAGCAAACTGCCTCTAATTCTCCCTGAATTAAAATGCTTTAAATGTAAGAATATGCTACCATCTGCAGCTCTGATATTTATAACGGACACTTGCATCATGAAAGTAAAGCGAATTCATCATCCTTCTGCTTTGACACGTGAAAAATACCTTTTTTGAGGTGCATGCTTTAAACCTGAGAGAGACAGTAAACCTAGCACAACAACATTGCAAACTTCACTCATATATAAATAAATAAATATTACAATGAAATAAAATGTATGAATAAATAAATAAAAATGAAGGATAAGTAAAGAAAATGAATAAACTAAAAATATTAATACATAAAAATAAACAAATTAATAAATGAATAATGATAGATAAATAAATAAATAAACAAACAAGTAAATATTATGAATAAATCAATTATTAAAATATAATAAAAATGAATGAATAAATAAACAAATATTTATGATGAATAAATAAAAATAATTGATACAAAAAAAGTCAAAACAAAATCAATCAATCATCAGCTTTCTTTAGATTAATGATCTCTTGATGTTTCACATGCTAATTTTGTTATTAGCAAATAATTAAGATTTCATTAAGATTTTAAATAATTGACTTTATTTGCATATAAATCTAGGACAGGAGAAAGTGTTTTAACGTTCAAACAAAAAAAAAGACACACTTGAGCTTTTAAGGCATGATGATGGTTGGTGTGGGGATAAACACTGCAGTGTGTTAAATAAACACCTGCACCGCGGCTCTGCAAACACATCCAGAGCATGTGGCGTTTGGATAACACTTAAATAAACAGGTAGCTAATATGATATTTTAAGTGTCGTGCACTGACGATCACAGAGCCAGATCCCTCCTTCCTGTTTGTTTGCGTGTTAAAACATGATCCCAGCGAGCAGCGCAGCAGGATATGCCAAACATTTCCTGCCTTCAAGACTCAAGCATTGAAAACGACTCCAGATCAAACAACAGTCTTTCCACACTAGGCAAAAAAATCAGGGCCTGCCAACATGGGTGCAGCTGTCTGAAAACACTTCATAGCTGCGTCTTTCTTCAACTACAGGCACCTTTATGTTGTAGGCACTAATTTTTATTGAAACAAACACATTTCAATGTTTTTGTGTTATATGAGGGTCTGACTAAAATTTTCTTGGAAATATTTTACCATTTTGTTACTTTTCAAATGTTTTCCAAAAAGGTACATCTGGAAAAAGGGGGGTTGTCTTATAATCAGGGTCGTCTTATATTCGGGCCAATACGGTATACCTTTTATTATTTTACCCCTTTTATAGTCCTTCAACTAAAGTCCACAACAGCTAATAATCAAATTAACATAAATATCACTTGCAAAGAGAAAAATAATGAATTAATAATAATAATAATAAATATAGTATCATTAAATATTATGAATAAATTAATGTATTAATAATAATACATTGGAATATTTGGAATATTTTATAATATTAATAGCAGTAATAACAACAACAACAACAACAACAACAATAATAATAATAATAATAACAACAATAATTATTATTATTTAATTGCAAATATGCAAAAAGTAAAACAAATTTAAAAAAATATTTTTACAATGTTAACTATGAAATTAGCCTTAGCAAGACAATAAATTATTATTAAATTCATTTATTTATTTGTAATTTTATATTATTCGTAGTAGTAGTAGTAGTAGTAGTAATAATAATAATAATAATAATAACTAATATAAATAAATTAAATATATTTTAAAAATACTTTAAAATGTTAACTATGAAATTAGCCTTGTAAGACAGCAAATTGATTATTATTATTATTACTACTACTATATAATTTATTTATTTGTAATATTTTACAATAGTAGTAGTAATAATAAATAAATAAATACATACATAAATACATGCATAAATTAGTATGCAAAAATATATAAAAAAATACTTAAAAATGTTAACTATGAAATAAGTTGAATGTTTTATGATAAAAATGTTTAAAATGTCATTTCTATCGCAAAATGGTTCAGGAGAAAAAAAAAGAAAAGTTAAATAACAGAAAAATAATGTTCTTTTTAGCAGCATCATATGACCCCTTTAATAGAATTAAATGGAGAAAATGAAACCAGTGAGGGCCAAGAGCGTCTAGTTGAAAAAACACCCATCATGCCTTGTCTGGCCATTAGGAGAAACAACATGAACATTTCCCTCTCTCTGATTTGAATTGTGTGTATCAGCTTTTATCTCGGGTTTAAGATGAAGGCCTTCGACACACATGATCAAGATCATTTCCCCCTCATGAATATGCATATCCTCCCTGCTGCAGCTAATGGTCAGGAGGTGAAAAATGACTTGCGCGGATTTTCCCTCAGGACCGTAATGCTAATCAACAGCCAGCAGTATTCCGGGGAACGAGAGGTGACTTTCCGATCAGCTGCTGATGCAAGCATCTCACAGAGAATATCACAACACACAAACTACAGCCGTCCAGATAGAGATAGATGCAAGTGTGGGTGGTATGAACCAAATCTTATGGTATGGGTTAAAAACGAATTAATAAATAATCCTTTAAAATAAACTCTTATATTAAATACAATATACCAAGTACATTTAATTAATTACATTTATTGTAATTGAGGTTTTTCTATTCAATTATTAATTTCGTACATTTAAAACTTATAAATTTAATAGAAGACCTTCAATCAGTCAATTAAATAAATAAAAGTAAATTACATTAAATATAAATTGAAAAAAAAATATATATACACATATTATATTTAATTTTACTTAAATACATTTAATTACCATTTATAATTGTGTAATCCTTAATAAAATGTATATTGTCTATTAAATTAACTTCTTAATTAGGGTTGCAAAGGGGTGGAAAATTTCCGAAAACTTTCCAAAAATCCCTGGAAGATTCCAAAAAATCCTGGAAAGTTTCTAAAATTTCTGGAATGTTTCCGAAACTTACTGGAAATTTTCCACCTTTTTGCAACCCTATTCTTAATACATTCAATTTGATAGAAGACAATTAATCAATTAAATGAATAATATTACAATTTATTAATCCATTAAATAAGAAATAATTGACTTCAGTCCATTGAATTCTTAAAATAATGCACACCCGAGGTGCATAATTTTCTAAGAATTCAACGGACTGAAGTCAGTTATTCCACTTATACTACGGTTACCACACCTCAAGACATCGATCAGATGATATATTTCAAAGCATTTGTCTGGTTTTTCTACTTAAAAAGCTATTGAGAGTAGGATTAATTTCTTCCGCATCTCATCCAACGCCTCCGATGCTAATTCCAAATGTCATTTTAAACAAACTGTGCGTCTGTGAGGGAGAGAGAGTATGTGCTTTCCGTACATAATAAAACCTAATTTTGTGGCAAAAACATGGAAATGATCTGTCGTCTTTATCCTATTGTTTACTTATTTATCTTTCTCTCCTTCTCCTTTCTCTCTCTCTTTCTGTGTGTGTGTGTGCATCAATTAAACCAGTGCATTAATATGGAACGGTGATTAAGCGGACTTGAAACTACCTGGTTTTAATGCATACCAGAATTGAGCATTCAGACAGATCATGGTATAAATTAATATATAGCCCATTTCTACTGTCGCATGATACTGTACCATAATAACACCCAGCTCTAACAAGGTGTAAAAAAGAAAACAGATGTGATTATTCCTTTAAAAATAAAGATGTATTCATATTTATTAGCAGTATTAGCATTGAGTCTTAAGACTGCTAAATAGTAATATATTCAAACAGTTTCTTAACATTAAACTAAACTTTTATTTTGACTCATGTGATCACTATAACAGCTCCTGTAAAACTCCAGGTTGTGGTACTTTACCGGCCTCCTGGCCAAATTCTAGGCACCTTCCTAGAAGAGCTAGATGGGCTGCTGTCCTCTTTCCCAGAGGATGGCAGTCCACTTTTAGTCTTTGGCGACTTCAACATTCATCTGGACAAGCCTTATGCTACAGACTTCCATTCACTCCTTGCTTCATTTGATCTCAAACGACTTACCACTACAAGCACGCACAAATCAGGCAACCAACTTGACTTAATTTACACACGCAATTGTATTGCAGACAACATTTCGGTAAAACCCCTACACATCTCTGACCATTTTTTCGTTACATTTAAACTACATTTTGTTACCTGTGCACCACCAACCCCTATACCGGTTACTTTTAGACGAAACCTAC
>NW_015646367.1:214027-225083 GCF_001515625.1 Sinocyclocheilus rhinocerous | reverse complement strand
GAACAGCCACAGGCTCAGCACCCGCCTACTTCCACTCACTGCTACGAATCTACATCCCCTCCAGAATTCTGAGATCCGCTAGTGAGCGACGCCTCGTGGTACCATCACAGAGAGGCTCAAAATCACTTTCCAGAACATTCTCGTTCACCGTTCCTGGCTGGTGGAACGATCTCCCCACCCCTATCCGGAATGCTGAATCCCTGACCATTTTCAAGCGACAGCTGAAAACTCATCTCTTTCGAAGCTACTTGACTTCATCATCATAAAAAAAATAAAAAAATAAAATAAATTCTCTCCCTTTAACTATTCCTTCTCTTTCTAAGGTAAATAAGGGTGACATCTAGTGGAGAAGACTAATGATAAGATTATCATTACGTTAATCAGATCTCATTTTAAATGTGTGCTGAAATAAATCCCGGAAAAGATCGAGTCGCGGCTTTTGAGAATCGATATCGAATCGACGTCATTTTAAAAAACGATTAATCGAAAAATCTATTTTTTTGCCCAGCCCTAGTGTGTAACACTGAAAAGTCTGTCACTAAACTGGATAGCTGGCCAAACAGAGCACACCTCGCTTTTCAGACCGATGAGCTTTGTAAAAATCGACGCATTTCAGAAAGGCGGGGCATAGAGGAGAAACAATAATGTACATTATGTGGAAAATAATGTGTTTTTTGAACCTTAAACCGCATAAACGCATTGCATTACACCAAATAATGTTCTTTTTATCAACATCATATGACCCCTTTAATGTATGTCCTGTCGCCTGATCACAACTCACGGCGTCATTCACTCGCTGTGAAACTACAGCTGCTTCCACAACAGCGTAACACTCACAATATGCTGCCAGAAAAAAATTGTATTTATTCCAGTCTCGAACGGCGCCTGTTGTTCTCTTTGTTGACAAAATCCTATTACCATCGGTTCAGCTCACAGGTACAAAACCTGTGCACAAATATCCAAACAACACTTACAGCTTTCTTTTGCAGCCGGGATCAACTCTATATCAATTTGGAGACGCTCTTATTGATATGGGAAGAGTTGAATGGAAAGCACTCTCACAAAAACAGCACCACTCAATTCTCGCTTGTATCTCGCCAACAGCTTACAAAGTAAACATGATTTATTATTACATTGGCATCTGGTGCTTCATTCGTCTGGCAGAAGGGACACATTTATCAGGTATGAATGAAGTTAGAGGATGAAAAGAAACCACGATATAAGATATGATCCGTAAGAACATCCCTCACTGTCACAATAATATCTAAAAGTGAAGATTTCAGCGTGTTTGCTCCAAGCTATGAATGTGATAACGCCGAATATGACCGCTTTATCAGTGATCTCCAGTTACAGTCACTGATGTATTCTGAAAGCACTGATATTATCTTTAAGACGTGGATATTGTTGGATAATCTAAATAGAAACAGTGGCACTTCGGAGTGGAACTCACACCGTTTGTGCTCCACTCATGAATGATGTGCTATTACAGACCACAGATGATAAAACAGGTGAAGAAATCGCTATTTAGGGAAATAAATCTACTAACAGCTGCCTATGGATAGTGTGCATTTTCTTTTATCGATTTTTTTAGTAAATATTACAACAATAAGAGTAGAAGTTGTTCAGAAAATAATTTCATTTATGACTCGTCACATAACTCAAGAAACAACTGCCTGTGGATGTATAAATGCCATTATATAATAATAATAATAATAATAATAAATCAGTTTAAAAAAGGGGGTTAGAAATACAGATGTTTTAAAAAATATTAAAAAAAATTTTTATTATTAAAATAATAAACAAAAATACATAAAGATTCAAAAATAAATGAATAAAATAATAAAATAATACTTATTATAACTAAAACATTCATTAATTATTAAATAACACCAATAATAATAATTATTAAAGAAAGTAAAAAAATAAGTAAATTAATTTATGACACCAAACAAATCATAACTTTCTGTGGATGTATAAATGTCATTATATAATTGTAGTAAACCTGTTTAGAATATGGGATCAGGAATACAGATAAATGTTTTTAAATAAAAAAAATAATAAAAATAAATAAAATATTTAATATATATTATAAATACAAAACATTAATAACAGTATTTATATTACTAAACAAATAAATAAAAAACAACAACAACTATTATTAAATCAAGTGATTATATGAATCAGTCAATCTTGTCTGATTTCAATCCATTGTATTTTTTCATTAAGCTGTATCTAGCTTGCTAGATATTAATCATTAAAAACAACGACAACAACAAAACACCACCTTAGCAACCGTATGTCAATGCCCTGGAATTCACCCACAAACACCTAGCATCGTAGTGGTGAGATCTTAATCCAAATAGATCCGCGATACACAAACGTATTATCCCATCTCTCTCACGTGACGCTCAGGATCGCTCGGAAATGTAGTTTCTAAACGCAAGGGCTAGTGGGTAATTATTCTCCTGATACAAACATGAGGGCAATCAATGACAATGTCAGTTCCAGTTATGTGCTTTATTAAGGTCTGGTTTTCCTCGGCAGCCCCCCGGGGAGCCCCAGTCACTCATCCAGCACATGTGGCAATATTACATATATATATATATATATATATAAATAAATAAATTAAAAAGAACAAATTATAATTTCTTTCATAATAATAATAATAATAATTATAATTATTATTGTTTTATTAGCATTATTACAGTTAAATACAAATTATATAATGTATACAAAAACATGAGGGCAAATCAATGACAATGTCAGTTCCAGTTATGCGTTTTATTAAGGTCTGGTTTTCCCCCGGGGAGCCCCAGTCACTCATCCCGCAACGGCACATGTGGCGGCTCTCTTCTCACTCGCCCGCCTGACAGCCTCATCAACACACAATAACCATTATCCTCTCTCAGCCATTATCTCTCTCTCCCCGGCGGAGGCCAGCACAAAGAGCAGCACGTTTACAAACAGCAGACGCTTACCTGCAGTTCGGTGGAGGGTCAAGTGTGATTTCTGCAAGCTCCTTCTGAATCCTGCAACACAAGAAAGCATTCATTTATTAATTCCGCAGAGATCGTTCATTTAAAAGGCCACGTACATGCAGATGCTAAATATGGTTAAATGCTTCCATTTTATTCTGTACACACACTCAGAGTTTGGTTATTTATGTGAGTGACAATTACATTCATTATATATACACACACACACAATAATAATAATAATAATAATATAAATAAATATAATAAAATGTAAGCATTACATTTATTTAGCAGAATCTTTTAAGCAACTTACAAATGATAATGATGATTATTTATTATTATTAAATAAAATAATTATAAATAAAGCATCAATAATAATACTAATAATAATAATAATAATAAACAATAATAACAATTGGATTCTATAATAATTAAATATTATTCAATAATAATAATATAAATAAATGAATTGTATATTAAATGTTTTGTAACTGCATGCAATTTATTTGTAAATAAATTATTTGTAATCTGAATTTATTGCATAATTGGAATGCAACACAAACGGAGTTGTTTTTATGATTGTTCATTCTTCCTCAGAATTAACAATCATTAGCATCTATACTTGCATAAAGACTCTTAAAAAAAAAAATCATTGTAATGTATATGAAATCGATTTTAAAAAATGCCTCACACCAAACAGGATAAACCAGTCATGTTTCTCATTCATAGCTGTCAAATTGAGCATCGCAATTTCCTGTAAAACACTTTTAAATGCATTTAAATGTAGCTTTTCAGCGAGTAGGTGATCTAATAGATTTCACCATTTTCAAAACGTACATTTATCCGTCACTGCACTTCTTCTGCGAGTGATACCTGTTTGTTATCTCAGAGGTCAAAGCGAGCGAAGGCGTGCGAAATCAAGCGGTTTTTCATTTCCAAGAAAAGTGACTCACACACACACAGTAACTGCGACCATCAGGTCTGTTATTTAAACGCACGTTTCCTTCGACAGTCAGCTACAACAGGAAACCATACATCATCAAAACATCAACCTTGAGTAGTGGCTCGCTATTCGTGGCTGTTTAAGCCGCACTATATCACTGAACAGCAACAATAAGAGTAAGCTGTTCAGAAGATAAATTGATTTATGACAGCAAATTGACTTATGACATAAAAGTAATTGCTGTGCATGCATAAATGTCAATATGTAACTGTATTACACCTACCATTTAAAATTAGGCTCGGCAATAAAGATATGATTTTTACAAATATTTTATATAATATTAATAAAAAATAATAAATACAAATTATATACAAAAATAAATAAATAAATATTACATATATATATATATATATATATAAATAAATAAATTAAAAAGAACAAATTATAATTTCTTTCATAATAATAATAATAATAATTATAATTATTATTGTTTTATTAGCATTATTACAGTTAAATACAAATTATATAATGTATACAAATTATTTAATAAATAAATTATATAATTTCCTTAAATATTATTATTATTACAAAATAAATACAAATGATATATTGTAATATAAACTATAAAAAAATAGTTATTTTTAATGTTTTTATAATAATAATAATAATAACAATAAATAATAATAGTATACAATTAATTTGTATGTTCTTGATAACATCTGAATTTATTGCATAATCTGACAATTTTAATTGTTTTTAACTTTGTTCATTATTTCTTCCACAGAATTAACAAACGTTAGCATCCATAATTTCATAAAGACTCCCCGTTTCACAGAAAAAAACCCAACTACATTTGGGGTTTGGATTTGGAACGTCATGAGGGTTAGTGAATAACTCTCATTTTTGAGTTTACTATTCCTTTAACAAACAAACCACAATCATTTAGCCGAATCGGAGTCGATTCCTGTTGGTAGTAAAAACGCACAAGCTAATGGTTTTCATTTGGAGGCCTAAAACATCAACAGAGTTTTCTTTCATGAACAAACACTTTTGATGTTGACGTCTAAACCCTGAGGGTTCTCAAATTGTGTAACATCAAGCACAGCCAAAAACCATCCTCAGCCCAGATCGGCCTGCTTGGATCTTGATATGCACTCGAAAGCAGACGGAACAGGATGCTGCAGTCACTGTTAGAGAAAGCACCGCGTCCCAGGCAAAGCTTTGCTCAACTGATTGCATAATGCCATCGTACTGCAGTCAGGCCTTCAGAGAATCTACAGTGTTGCCAGCGAGGCCCGTTCACAGAATTAATGTGAAGCGTGTAGAGAACGACAGAAATGCAGTGAAGCAAACTTCAGCGTGCTCCAATCATCTGCAAACAAATGTAGCATTCATACATCCTTTAGAGCGACTGCACAGATCCCTCCGGTGTAAAAGCATCCAAACATGTTATTTTGTTTGCAAGTTGAAAGCTTTGACACTGAGAGGTTTTTACACTTTTCTTATAACACAGACCAGTGCATCTCGACTGATGGGCTGCGGGTCTTTTCTTACAGGGTTGGTTGGTTCGTACTTTAACGCCATGCCAGATTCCCTGGCCATTTTCATTGCGAGTAACAAGCTGAAATAGTACAAAAGAGCAATTTAAAAACCTATATCAGGTTTTTGAAGTTTGCTTTGGATGGACAGTCTAAAATTAATTCAGGGTTGACTGTTTGCAGAGTAATAGATCTTCCTAAGAGAACTTAAACCAGCACAATTTAATAACATTTTTCTTTTCTAACAGGGAAAACTAACCATATAGGCTAATCATGCAAAGTTAGGCTAGTGAAATACATAAACTTGTCAACTATTAAAAAGGAAGAAAAACAACTAACAAAAGCCATGGCGTCGAATCCATCACTTAGTAGAAATTAGCCAAATCATAGCGATGCCAAGATGGACAGGTTGTGTGACATTTACATTTATGATTCTGCAGACAAAAGAGGCACAAAACCAAACTAATTTAATATGGGTTCATCATAGTAATGTAGATGTTGTTCCTATAGTGTTTAATTTTAATTTGTTTATATGATAAACAATTTTGCTGCTGTTGGTTCACTACTTGATGCTAAGTCAAGACACCTTTATTTATAAATTATAATAAATTACATTTATTCATTTGGCAGATGCTTTTATCCAAAGTGACTTACAGTTGAGGAATACAACAAACGATTTACATTTAGTCATTTAGCAGATGCTTTTATATTAAATAACAACAACAACAACAACGGTTTAATCCAAAGCGACTTAGAAAAAAGGAACAAAACCATTAACAAAACCAGACGACATTGAATACTGGTTCACGTTAATAACTTTAGATATAGTTTAGGATTCATTTCGATTGCTTAAAGGCAGAGTAAGTGATTTCTGGTAGCCAATGTTGATAGACAGACTTTAGCTGTTGCGGCGCAGACACTGTGTTACTCACCTATTGAGAAGAAACAAAGCAACCTCGGCGTCCGATCGCAGGCCTCGCTCCTTGAGTTCTCTCCAGCGCTGGAAAGCTGATCCGATATTTTCACGGGTCCTACTTCTTGCCTTATCTTTCCGCAGACGTTTTCCTCTTTTGTTTTTTTATCCGCCATCTCTATCTTTCTGTCGCTCGGCTCGGCTAATGTCCGTCCCATGCACTGAACGCGCTCTCCTCCACATCACGAGTAGACACGCCCCTTATTGCTGATTGGCTACAAGTTTGTTTTGCGATTCGGCCCGAATCAGTTTTCTAAAGTGTTTTTGAAAAATCACATACCCTGCCTTTAATTGTGTGTGAAAAACAATTTTGGTGCTGCTGGGTCAATCTCAAGTCAAATCAAGTCAGCTTCATTCATAAAGCGCTTTTATACAATACAGATTGTTTCAAAGAAGCTTCAAAGTAAAATAACAGAAGCAATGCAAACTTCAAAGCCAAATTCTGCTGT
Source organism: Sinocyclocheilus rhinocerous (assembly GCF_001515625.1). Lineage (NCBI taxonomy): Eukaryota > Metazoa > Chordata > Actinopteri > Cypriniformes > Cyprinidae > Sinocyclocheilus > Sinocyclocheilus rhinocerous. Next base: position 218,205 of record NW_015646367.1, on the reverse strand, counting down.
AAAGCAGCACCAACAAGACATTAGTGTCAATAAATTTCCAATAACGTCCAAAACGCCAATTTGTGCACCACTAAAGCAGATTTGTTAAAAAAAGCAAACAGCCAGAGCGTTACCTCTTGGCACTGGTGGAGAGTTTGGCCGCGGTTTTACTGGAGATCTTGGTCTCCTTCTTCTTGGGCGCAACCAGATCACGCTCCTGCTGAGGAGGTGCCGTCTCCCGCTGCTCGATATCTGAACTCCCTCCGCTTGTGCTGGGGCTATCATCTGGTCTCTGCACCTCACTAGACATCTTGGCCCTGGAAAAACAACAGAATTCACACACGATTGCATTAGCAGACTGCCGGGTGAAGTCACTGGGGTATGAAGTCAATAGTTGTCTTAATTCCAGCTGCGCTGAATTAAGACAAATAAAACGGTGATCCCAACTGAAATAGAAGGCAGAGGAATAGGATTAATTCTTAACAAGAGGCTTTTTACTCTACAATGCTAATTACATTGAGCTGTAATTAATAAACAGCATTTCTAGGGTTGCATACAACAGCTAACAATCCCACAAAAACACATTTCCAAAATGATGAACAAAAACTAATTTCTGTGTAAATCATCCATAAAAACATGTCACATTCATTTTAGTGCAACCATTTACGCAATAATAGTTTTACAAACAATTTACAGATAACTTTGTTCTTGCTTCAAGTATGGTTGCAAAAAGGTGAAAATATTTCCAGTAAATTTCGGAAACATTTTTTGGAATATTCCAGGGATTTTTGGAAAGTTTCCGGAAATGTTCCACCCCTTTGCAACCCTAGCTTCAAGGCCAATTTTATTTATTTTTTTTCCCATAACATTAGACCTTCTCGCTTTCTTAAAGCACATTTCTGGGGCCTCACATATAAAACTGTGCTTAGATTGCAACCTAAAGGTATGTATGCACAACATTTTGATGTCAGATTTTGCATTTGTAAAACCAATAATTTTATATGGAAATTTTGGGGGAAGACACATGCGTGGTTTTATAAGTGAAATTTTGTGCATTTGCAAAATCTGCCTTCTGTGTGTACACATATCTTTAGGATGAATTCACGTTTTTAATACACATTTCTGGGGCATCTTATATAAAAGTTTGCCTAGATTTCATCCCAAAAGTGTGTGTACGCACAAAAGACAGATTTTGCATATGCACAAAATTTCCCCCGAATTTACCACAATTGGAGCATATTACACCTATTTTCACTATGCATAACCTCATCTACTTATAAATTCCATATGCATATCTGATAAATATATAATCCCACAAAACAGAATTGCTTAAAGAATGAACCAATTTATTATCTGTGTAAAAGATTAAACTGTCATTTAAATCAATGCAACAACAAAAAATGGTTTTACAAATTATTTTCATTCTGTTTTTGTTTCATGAAACAGGCGTAATAATTTTAAAGTCAACAAGAAATAAAAATGTACTTTAATGTACTATTATTATCTTATTGCACATATTATTCCAATAACAATAATATGTAAAGCATTTTTACTTTTCACATTTCTCAATGGATTAAATCTTTTTTTCCTCATTGAATTTTCATTTTTGCACATACACGTCCAATTATGAAGTTGAAGGTCTTACAAACAGCATTATACACAGACTTGCATCCCTTTAGCTAGATTAAGACGGTCATCATAACGTGGCCCCACTTTTCATTCAGGAGGAATTTCAAGCAGGCATTTCCTGTACAGTCACAGGAAGTAGACTGAAATGAAATAATACCCTACAATTTTTTCCCAGACGTTTGATCACCGTCAAATCATGATTTAGATGTTTATCTGATCTGCGAGGGTGCTGCTGCACTTTCTCAAATGACGAGCAGAAATTCTTTCTGATGTTATCAGAAGATGTGGCGCCGAGGAAAACCCTCTGATCACAGGCTTTAAAAGCCACACGAGTCCAGCTAATAAATACCTATGGAACCTGTGCTCTCAGCTCAGCATTTAAACCAAGATAAAAGATGCATGATGCTGAGAGAGCACCAATGCATACTGAGAAAAGAGACCTCGCTTTAAAGTTGCCCAAGTCTGAGTGTTCACGGGATGAAGTCTGAATTAGGTCACCTCTTTTTCAGATCCAAGTCGTAAATGATCACAGATACACCAACAGGAAGGTATTAACACTTCAGAGAGTGGATTTTACGGGTCAACTCGTTTTGCGATAATGTGGGAAATGAGTCATAAAACATTTCAATTGCAGCGCACATGCTGTCATGCCAGTGAGTTAATGGCTCCGAGTCCAAATACAGTCGGTGTGCTTCGTTTTTTTTTTTAGACACAATACTGTCAGTTTACGGTCCTGCTGGAGTTATTTCCCTTCAAATAGAGCGTGCTTCATTCCAGTCACTGATAAATCACATCAATGTGTGAGTCTCGGGTTCTGTTTAGCGACCTTTAGTCCCTCGTTCACTCATTCAGAAGTAAATGTATCTTAATGCTTAAGATCTGGACTGAAATTAAAAGGCTAAACCTCTCGCGGCCCACACAAACTTGACCGTTGAGCAAGAAAAGCAATTCAGCCCTTTAATATACACACTGTAAAGTAGAATAAGAACGATTTTTTTTCATGAATCATACCATTATACACATACATACATACATACATACATACATACACAAACATACAAATATATTACCAAAACAAAACACAAGTGTGTGTGTATATATTTTATACATATACAGTAGGATATATAGGCCTATATATATTAGTGCTGTCAAACGATTAATTGCGATTAATCACATACAAAATAAACGTTTTTGTTTGTATGCATACATACATACATACACAAACATACAAATATATTACCAAAACAAAACACAAGTGTGTGTGTATATATTTTATACATATACAGTAGGATATATAGGCCTATATATATTAGTGCTGTCAAACGATTAATTGCGATTAATCACATACAAAATAAAAGTTTTTGTTTGTATAATATGTGTGTTCTGTTCATTTATTATGTATATATTAGTACACACACACATACAGTATATATTTTCAAAATATTTACATGTATACTATTTACATGTTTGTTTATATTCATAAAATTTATATTATAAATAAATATATTTAGTATATAAACATAACATTTTTCTGAAATATATACTTGCACGTGTTAGGGGTTGAATGACTTTTGATTTTTTGAAGTCGACTCTTATGTGATGAAAGTCGAGTGGAAGTCGACTAGTCGCTGATGACGTCATTAATGAACAAATAAGTCTGGAGCTGTGACAAACACCTTGTGCACAACTATGGCATATGACACAGCGCTACCCACATGGCTGTTGCTCCTATAACAGCTTTTTTATCAGTTATTTTGTCTTTGGGTCGTTATATTTCTCACAGATTTCTGCTCATTCTAAATCAGATACAGATAAAGTAGCACAGTAAAGATTACATTAATATGAATGCATTAGTGAGAGCGACTGCGTGTGTGAATTAATTCTACCTGGCAGCGTCTCTCTACTAGTAGTGAAGCTGTGGAATTTAGTTATTAAGAAATATAGTTATAGTATTTATAGTAAATATAGTATATTTTCAGTTTCTAAGCTATTTTATTGAGAAATCACAGAACAGTGTTCATAATACATTTCCGCGCTGAATGATTCTGTGCGCGTGATGTACGAGCTACTGTCTGTAGCCTATGTGTGTGCGTTACAGTGCAGCAGCGCATTAGATTAGAACGGCGATTAACTTACCTGTACAATAAGCTGTTTAAAACGTGCATTCTCCCATTCAATTTCGAGCATCCAGTAATATAAATCACACGTCTTGTGGAGCGCTTTCAGAGTATGCATTTATTGGTCATTTGAACTGTTTGGAAACGGAGCATAAATGTGGAAGTCCTTCAAAGATTTCTTATCCTGTTGCGCCCTCTATAGGACCAGCGACTAGTCGACGTCAAGCTTAAAGCGGCATGGCAGAGCATTGAAGTCGATTAGTCGGTGCAACCCCTACCGCACACATTGTTTGTCCACAGAATAATTACACATTATTAAATAAAAAGCATCCCCACACGAACCTCCACCTCCGCCAGCAGGACCTCAATTTCAGACTAAGTAAAGTTTTTTTTCTTCTTTGTGCTCGTCATTCTCAAGCATAGAAATTCGGATATTGGCGTGTGCTCTTTTAT
>NW_015646367.1:207032-213138 GCF_001515625.1 Sinocyclocheilus rhinocerous | reverse complement strand
TAGAATTTAATTAAATTAGAAAGGATAAGTGTCTGTGACCCGTTAAAAAATACAAACATTTGTTTCCCGGGGATTAATTTTACATGATTAGGGGTTGAACGACTTCTGATTTTTTGAAGTCGACTTTTATGTGATAAAAGTTGAGTCGAAGTCGACTAGTCGCTGATGACGTCATTAATGAACAAATAAGTCTGGAGCTGTCATATGCCACCACTATGGCATATGACACAGCGCTGCCCACGTGGCTGTTGCTCCTATAACAGCTTTTTTATCAGTTCTTTTGTCTTTGGGTCGTTATATTTCTCACAGATTTCTGCTCATTCTAAATCAGATACAGATAAAGTAGCACAGTAAAGATTACATTAATATGAATGCATTAGTGAGAGCGACTGCGTGTGTGAATTAATTCTACCTGGCAGCGTCTCTCTACTAGTAGTGAAGCTGTGAAATTTAGTTATTAAGAATTATATGCTTGAACTTTTCAGTTTCTAAGCTATTTTATTGACCAGCGACTAGTCGACGTCAAGCTTAAAGCGTTGTGGCAGAGCATTGAAGTCGACTAGTCAATTAGTCGGTGCAACCCCTAGCATGTGTGTGTATTTATATACACATAATAAATATAAACAGCATACATACATATATTATGTAAACAAAAACTTTTATTTTGGATGCGATTAATCGCGATTTATCGTTTGACAGCACTAATATACATATATAAAATACCTCTTCAGGGGTGTATTTTTACATATTCGCTGTGAATAAACAATCCAGTAACGCAAACCGGTAATACAACAGTACATAAGGCTATGTACTATATTAGGTCCACAAAATTAACTTTTTTAACCATAATATGCATAATTCTTCTACAGGACAAAATCTGCACCCATAAAGGTACCAAATTATGCACCTTTTTAGGGAATATTTGAATCCCAAAGTACACATGCACTGTAACGGCGCTATTGTAGTACAGTATAGTGATTATTTGGGTAGTGTAATGAGTAATAAGGGTACCATTTTAGGTCCACAAACGTAACCTTTAGGAGTGTAGCCTATATTTTACCACAAAATAATACAAATGCACTTGGTGTCACCACAATATTAAGGGTTTCCTCCATTTGAAGCACACAGAGGTGCTGACTGGCCGTATATATCTAGTGTATACTACAACGTGAAGGGCATTGTAGGAAATCATTGAAGCACCTGGCTGTCAGACTGCGCTGCAAACGCAGAAACCTTGCCGCTGCAGCAGCTGCGTGCGCGCTATAGAGGAGCGTCTATTTATGCGGGAGGCCGCGAGCGCTTCGCGATCCCGCACAAAATCCGCGGATCAAACGCGCCCGTCGAGCCCCATCGAGTTTCCCCCCCAACGCGGGGGAAACCACGCGACGATTCGCCCCTGATGACCACGATGAGCGACTGGCTCGGCACAAAGGAGAAGGCTAGTCCCGCACATCCCCGCACACTGAGGGGCAAAAACAAGCACTTTCGCGGGACATTTAGCGACTTTTCACGCGAGGGTATTTACCTGGCGAGCGGCCGTCGATGTGGAGTCCCGATTCGCTTTTCCTGGATGATACCGTGTAGTCGGAGTCGGGCCGTCCGCTCGTTCTCGTCTCGTCGCTATTTAACTGAAGGTAGCAGAAAAAAAAGCGATTACAGAAACTGAAGCAGCCGGACCGCCTCTCCGCGCGCTCCCGCTTCGGCCGTGCACGCGCGGCGCGCTCGCGCTCGCCTCTGTGCGCGAGCGTGAAATTGTTTCGCTGCGCTTGAGAGGACAGGTTTGTGTAACGTTTCCTCACATATGTGACCACAAAACCAGTCATATTGGTCAATTTTGTGAAATTGAGATTTATGCATCATCTGAAAGCCGAATAAAAGAGTTTTCCATTGATGTATGGTTTGTTAGGATAGGACAATATTTGGCTGAGATACAACTATTTGAAAATCTGGAATCTGAGGGTGCAAAAAACTCAAAATACTGAGAAAATCGTTTTTAAAGTTGACCTGATATCAGCCTAATTACACGACATTCACACAACCTCCTGACTGCTTCATTCAGCAAACACACAGAGAGACGATTAACCGCCGCCAGGGTGTGATTTCCTACTAAAGTCACATTAAAGTCATCACAGTAACAGATGCTGTTTCTCTGCTCTGATCCAGACACAATTAAACGCTCAAAGCAAACAAACTGGATAAAGCCCAATCCATTAATCCTGAAGCGCGTTTCCACTGACACAGAGCGAGCGTTTTCAATTCATTCCTATTAGGCTTGCAAAAAGGTGGAACATTTCCAGTAAATTTAGGAAACATTCCAGGATTTTTTGGAATCTTTCAGGGATTTTTTGGCAAGTTTCCGGACATTTTCCACCCCTTTCCAACCCTAATTCCTATGGAAGCTGAGCTTAAACGCTCGCGCGGTGCACTATTGAAAGCGTCGAGGCTGAGCATTCCTCGACTTTATGCAAATATTGAGCGAAAAACGCCGGTTGAGAACCAATCGCTGTCAAAAGTAGGCAAGGCAAGATTTTGCCGTATGTTTGCTGAACTGGTGGATTACTGAGATCACTTGTCGTTGAAAAAGTCATAGCAAAAGAAAATGCACTTTGCATGCTTTCATTATATGTGACCCTAGACTACAAAACCAGTCATAAGGGTCGATTCTTTTCTGGAATATGAATACATAATCTTTCCATTGATGTATGGTTTGTTAGGATAGGACAATATTTGGCTGAGATACAACTATTTGAAAATCTGGAATCTGAGGGTGCAAAAAACTCAAAATACTGAGAAAATCGTTTTTAAAGTTGTCCAAATGAAGTTCTTAGCAATGCATATTACTAATCAAAAATTAAGTTTTGAGTAGGACATTTACAAAATATCTTAATGGAACATGATCTTTACTTTTTTATTCATTTTTCCACCCATGAACGAAAAACGAAAATTTAAGCTGAATTCTCGTTTTTTTGGAAAAAAACAAAAAAACGAAAAAGGAGCCGTTTTCTCATTTTTCTACTTTCAATATTAAATCAAAAAACGAATGATCGAATGATACACGGATTCATATGTATTGTTGGCTATTGAAATATACCCGTGCTAATTGACTGGTTTTGTGGTCCAGGGTCACATGTAATAATATACCCATAATAAAGACATAAAGTCATAAAGGGCCCAGATAACTTAATGAAACTGTAAAATTTAAATCTTTGACAACAGTAGCTGCCATGACAAAAATGTACCATGGTAATCTCCACAAAAATAACAGTTGCTGTAGTAAAACTGCACTAACTTGATATTAACCACAAAATAAACAAATAGACTGTACTGTTTGAAGGTGATCTCATTTTAATTTACTATGGTTTTACTTAAAACGAATGAGTAAATATTACGCATTACTAATGTTACTAATATTATAATTAATATTAAATATTTAAAAAAATTGAAAAACATAAATAATTTATATAATTTTATATATAAATGTAATTTATATTTAAATATAAATATATATATAGTAAATATAAATATAGTTTTCATGATAAAGGTAAAATACATTACACTTTTTAATATTTTTATTAATTATTTTAGTAAAGTGCATACATATTATGCATTACTAATGTTACTATAATATAATAAATATAAAAATCGTAAAAATATTTATATGTAATTTTATATATGAATATAATTTGTTATATTTATATATGAATACATATAATAAATATAAATATAATTTTCATGATAAAGGTAACAGGACAACATTACACTTTCTGCATTTTTGTTTTTAATATTTTTATTAATTATTTTGTCACATTATTTGTCACAGTATTCTTTCAACAGCAACAACAATGATACACTATAACTTATTTAAAATGATCAATTAAAATAAATAAATTAGGGGTTGAATTAGAGGTTTCATTGTATTATTCATCTATTTTTCCAATTATATTTCGGTCTGAAAACAAGCCTATGATAAGTCTGCATTGAAATGTCTCCATTAGGCTGATGCTGTGGGGTGTAATTTCACTAATGATGAGGATTTACTATGAAAAAGACAAAACGATCACCAACACATTTTCATTCCTGTCCCTTGTTTTGTCACTTAAAGGCAGAGTAAGTGATTTCTGGTAACCAATGTTGATATTTGACATTCATAATAAAATTAAATTGAATATTTAATTAAATTATTATATATATATAATAATATATATACTGTATATATTTCATTTATTTAATGAACATGCTTTAAATAAATCTGATAGAAATTAGCATAATTTAAATTACTCACTGAAAATCATTCCGCCATTGTGCTCAAACCTCATTTGCATTGCATATTCAATTATGATTGTGTGCGAGGTTTGATGTCAGTATACAAAAGAGTTGCAGAATAATGTGAATAACAGCTGACATTTCAGTCTGCTGTCTGTTATCGTATGACTTCAGCATGAAACATGAATCATAGACTGCATTTATGAGGCTGACTGTTATTGTGTTTTTTGTCCTTGACAGGTGACCATATGCATTTCAAGAAAACAGAAGACCGACATTCTGTAAATATCTCCTTTTGTGTTCAATGGAAGAATCACAGAAAAGATGGTGAGTTGTATTTTCATTTTGAATGCTCTGTTCCTTTAACATTCGCTAAGTGACGGTTTTCTTCCATCATTGACTCATTGACACCTGCCAAGCTGTGAGATGTGTTACAACACTGGCTTTATCAGACAGGCCTTGCTGAGGAAGGATTCAGACTGAGAACAGGACAGACTGAACTCTGGCAGTGTGAATTAGCAGTGGCTTTTATGGATGAATTCCCAGAGGGCCATTAAACATCAGCCTTTTCTGCGTTAGCTGTGCAAATGCGCGGGTTACCTACACACAAATGGATCTGTGCTTCTGTAAACTTTATTAGAGAACGTATGGAAATGACAAACAAAGCAGGCTGCAATTAATGGATATCATCTTTTATTTTTCTCAAACAAAGCCTTGCGAGAAGCTTGATATTTATTTGAACAGGCAACCCCGGCTATAAACCTCTGCCAAAATAAGAACGCCCATGTTTCTGTTAAAAATACCGGAGAGCGAATTTCATGGGGCTTATGTGTTCAGTCATGTACAAAGGGACCTGTATTAAGGAAGTCTCCTGAGGCGTTTTGTGGGTAATGTGCTCATTTGAGATTGTTCCAGACCTCACGGACAAACCAAAATGCCTGCCTTTCACAATACAGTGGCTTTACGGTGCAAAAACATAAATGTTTACTTTGTGTAATGACTGAACAAAGCCATAAAGAGTGTGTAAATGAGTATTATGGTTTTGTGAGTTGCAGCGGCACGGATGCGTTTACCTGCTCTGATGGAGTCAGTGTGTCTGGAAACACAAGTAATGCCTAATGAGAAATCATCATGGAAATAAGTATGCAATAAAGCACTCGAGGCTGTGCATTACCGGGATTTTACTAGAGGTCTGAGTTCATTTTTGGTTTTATAAAACAATGGCAACAGTGGTATTATAAAAGACACCAATGTGCAATGAATAGTGCAATTATTTTACAATAAATAGTATGTGTTGAGAAAAGAAATTGTTTTAAATATGTCAAAAATAAATGCTTTTGTGGTGCACTCCTAAAAAACATAATAGTGAAGTGACATGTGGCCAAGTATGGTTACCCATACTAGGAATTAGTGCTCTGCATTTAACCCATCCTTAGTGCACACACACAGCAGTGAACACACACACACCGTGAACACACACCCGGAGCAGTGGGCAGCCATTTTTGCTGCGGCGCCCGGGGAGCAGTTGGGGGTTCGGTGCCTTGCTCAAGGGCACCTCAGTCGTGGTATTGAAGGTGGGAGAGAGCGCTGATTATTCACTCCCCCCACCTACAATTCCTGCCGGTACGAGACTCGAACCCGCAACCTTTGGGTTACGAGTCCGACTCTCTAACCATTAGGCCACGACTTCCCCCAAAACATGGCATTACCGTGTTCAATCATCATGTTATTGTCATGGTACATGTCTGTATTATTATATACTATTATAGGGTTTCTTATTATTTTTAATTAGCTTTTGTTTATATATATATATATATATATATATATAATTTTTAAATTTTAT
>NW_015646367.1:181864-206739 GCF_001515625.1 Sinocyclocheilus rhinocerous | reverse complement strand
CTGCCCACTAAGGGGGAGGAGACCGCCAAAAGATTTTAAAGCAATGTCTGATTTCGAAATGGTTTTCACAGGATGAATCTTGGGCTTCTAAGCTTTCAAATTATATATGATTTATGATGATTACTAAAAGATTTGATAGAGAAAAAAGACAACAAAAAAAAGAGCACCAAATGTCCCACAGGTGGGACGGTGACAGTTAAGGTTAAACAATTAACTAACTTTTAATGTCTTATTTTCTGATAACTTAATATAAATATTGATGTAAAAAATGTAAATGTATTTTATATATAAATACATGAAAAAGCAGTTCTGTTATCTGAATGTTCCAATTTAAAGTCTTCAAATGTGAGTAAAACATCTATAATAATAATTATAATAATAATTGATGCATTCAAAATATACATTTAATAAATAAAATATAAATACATTTTTAATTTTGAGATATTTTTGACATTATATAGAACTTAAATGTCCTTAAATTCAATTCAAATTCAAATTGCACTCACAGTTCTGCATCTTGTTTGGCACCTCGATTCAAATTCAATAAAAAAAAAAACGAAATTATATTCTAAAAGTCATATGTGATTTATTTTTGAACAGCGCACAATCCTGGTGAGATGCTTTGATTCTGCGATGACAAAAGCTTGAAATACAAGAGATCCTTCTAGAGACTCAGAGGAACGTAAGACAAACACATCAATGTGATGCTGTTTCTACACCTGAAGGATGAAAGCAGACTCTGACGGTAATGTGGCTCTTTGGAAAGAGAAATGAAAGATTCTTAGCAGGGAGACTTTGCTCTGTTGTCTCTCGGGAGGAATGAATCTGTCACCGCTGTCACTGTTACTTGATTTTATGAGATAATGCTTCTTTTTTCCCGTCCAAACAACTCCAACATAAAAGTGCTGTATGGATCGGCTCGCAGAAAATGTCCCTACTGTCTGACAGATATCAGTGAAAGAGGCGTCCTGAGAAATCACAGCTGTCTCTGTGACAGAACGACACTCTGTAAAGCTCACAAAACAACCTGATGGTGTGACATTAACGTTTAGCCAATCAGAGGAGTTTGAGGCACTTTCTGCCTGTCAATCATGTCGAGCGTTCGGCTTCTAAAGCGTTTTGTATAATGCAGCCTTTCTGAAATCCTGCCAATAGTTAACGGTAATTTAACTGAATGTAATTTAAATGTAATTTATTCACAATCCCATGTCAACATGACCAGGTCACAATCCACCCCACAAATTACATATAATTAGACAGTACATTTTGCACAAAATGAAGCATATTTTAAGACTCTTGCATAAATTACTTGGACATTATTTTCATGACAAGTTACATTTTAAAGTTTTTTTTTTTTTTATTTTTTACTGTGCAAAATATTAATTTTTTACATTATATATTACATAATATTTATTTTTAATCAGCGCTGTCACTGTTACTTGATTTTATGAGATAATGCTTCTTTTTTCCCGTCCAAACAACTCCAACATAAAAGTGCTGTATGGATCGGCTCGCAGAAAATGTCCCTACTGTCTGACAGATATCAGTGAAAGAGGCGTCCTGAGAAATCACAGCTGTCTCTGTGACAGAACGACACTCTGTAAAGCTCACAAAACAACCTGATGGTGTGACATTAACGTTTAGCCAATCAGAGGAGTTTGAGGCACTTTCTGCCTGTCAATCATGTCGAGCGTTCGGCTTCTAAAGCGTTTTGTATAATGCAGCCTTTCTGAAATCCTGCCAATAGTTAACGGTAATTTAACTGAATGTAATTTAAATGTAATTTATTCACAATCCCATGTCTGAATGACCAGGTCACAATCCACCCCACAAATTACATATAATTAGACAGTACATTTTGCACAAAATGAAGCATATTTTAAGACTCTTGCATAAATTACTTGGACATTATTTTCATGACAAGTTACATTTTAAAGTTTTTTTTTTTTTTACTTGTTACTGTGCAAAATATTAATATTTTTACATTATATATTACATAATATTTATTTTAATCAGCATTACTGCAAGACACTACAATAGAAATTACTTTGTTTTATTAATTTCATAATTTTTTGTAATAAACATAATTATTTTTTTGCATTGCTGTAATGCAATTTGTGGAGACGCAGTGACACTTTGTGTCCTGAAAGTACATTTTGTATGGAAAATGGAACACACATACTGGTAAAAAATGTATAGCCTGAATGCACTGTAAGTCGCTTTGGATAAAAGCGTCTGCTAAATGCATAAATTATTCAATTATTGTATGAAGCATATCAGGACTAAACAATTATATCATTTAAATGTCAACAACATGGTTTTCAGGAAATAATATTGTCATAAAATTCTATATATTGATACGCAAGAAAACACTTCTTTTATCAGATTAATAGATGTATGTTTAATAGTAAATGTAGTCAATTAAAAAACTACAAAAATGTAAAAAAAAATAAATAAAAAAAAGACAATGTAAATTTTAGTTTTGAGTTTGTTTTTTTTTGGTAATTCCTATCATAATTAGTGATTCTATTTACTGTACTACAAAAATTAAAATATATTTTATTAATATATATTTTTTATTATTTTTATATTATTTTAATATTTATGTTTTAATTTAATAATATAATAATGTATTAAGGTATTAATACAATAATAATAATTGTAGAGGTTTTTTTTTTTTTGCATTGCATTGCAGTAATGAGATTTGAGGGGTTGTTTTACATTTTGTCCTCAGAGTGTCTGTGATTCATGATTGTTTCAGTAAAGCCTCCTGAGTCAAACCATAATTTTCTTCAGGGCGGACGTTTGTTTGCTTTGAAATTGCTTTTTATGTGATGATGGTGTGACGGTGAATCTCATTTCTGCTCTGGTGAGTATGAAATAGAGGAATATTTTCAATAGTTTTAAATCTTTTCAGTTTTGATGGACGGACGGTTCCAGTGTTTAAAGTAAAGTGAATTCAATATAAAATGTGAATTTAAATATGTATGGGTTACCTAATGTGAACTGAATACTTTTTTTTTTTTTTGATAAAAGATCAAATGTAGTTTCCATATACTTTGATTTATTTATTTATTTTTTTTTTTTTACTTTTTTTTCATTCAAGACTTCTCTTATGGATTTATTTCATTGCATTAAATAAAATGTCAAAAGCAAGTGACATGCAGACAAATGCTGCACGAGACTAACATACTGATTAAAGTAGTTCAGTGTAGTTTATCACATCAACTTTGGACTATGGACACATTTCACAGCCATAAAGTGGCACAATACTAATTGTAAACTACATTTCTTTACAATAAATGTCACTTGCTTTGATAATGTGTTATGTAATGCAATGATATTAAAACTAAAACAGGCATGTTAGAGGGCTGTAATATAATGTTCCTCCAGCAGAGAGCAGTAGCGCATTGGAGCCAACAGTCATGTTTCTCTGAAGTAAATTAAAACTGGAAAACTTTCCAATGTGATTATTTGCTTTTGTTTCTCCTGTTAGATAGAAAATGCATCACAGCTGATCAGTGAAGCTCCTCAGCTATAATCCATCTGCCTTGCCTATTGAATTTTTACATAACCAAAGAGCAACTTCTGCATTAAATTCTGGGAAAAATGAAAATCTAATTAAAAACAATGGCCTCATCCTATTCTCCAAATGCTTGAATTGCAGCTCAGGTACAGCAGAAGATCAGTGGTGTACTTACACTGCAGTGCTGCAGCTTTTACTCGTGTTAAAAACGTATTTCATAGCACAAGTACTTCTGTAGTGGCAACTGATTGGCAACTGTTATTTTCTTCTCCGCCATGGGAGCAGCTCAGAAGTAAGCCATCAGCGGCTCTGTGCTCAAGTGAAAAATGGATTTGAAAAAAAAAAAAAAAATCTCATTTTTCTTAAATTGGGGGCTTTTTTTTTTTTTTTTTTACAGTCCAGTACAATTCCAATAACGCGCGAACAGTTTGCTGATGGTGGCAGGACAGTTTTACACCAATGGATTCCTGTGTCAGGGTCAGATGAGGGCACTGCTGACATTTCACTGTGGTATTAATCGATGTAGCCCTAAATCTCATTCGCACCTGTAGATTTGAGTCAAAAATGGACACTGGAAATGCTAATAGCCAAAAATATGCTGCACTGTATTCATCTGATTACCTCTTGTGTTTGTAGTAAAACATTTCAAAAGTTTTTTTGTTTCAATTTTGATGATGATCAGTTTTTTTTTATGTTTTACTTTAAATGTATATGAATATATGAATGTTTCACTTTTTTCCAAACCCTTGCATTGAAATACACAATGCAATATTTGAGGCTTTTTGTCCCCTTAGTCTGTTAAATAACTTAATGCAGTCCATAAATTAGCATCATTATTCTCCAGTGACATTACTGAAATTATATTGTGCAAATGGAAAGTTTTTTCGCCATGTGTAGTAATTATAAACTTGCAAATGAATTTTGTATTAGTCAAAAAGCTTTTCCCCATTGCAATTAATTCAGGGTGTGTTTACTGCTAGAAACTCATTTCTTATCAAACAGACGAGCAAACATCATACTTTTTACAGCCGTTTTGCCAATTTCTTCTCATTGACTCGAGCGCTGACTATTGTGTTTGTTTCACCTCAGGTTCAACTTCATTTCCTCCGCGAAAGTCTTGAAGTGTCGGCTTTCCACATTTGTGCCAAGAGAATGATTTCTAAAGGACTGAAGACTGAAAATTCAGCTTTGCATCAAAGATATACATTACAATTCACAATCCATTCAGAAAGAAAACAGTTATTTCAAATTGCAATAATATTTCACAAAATTACTGTTTTTACTGCATTCTTGATCAAATAAATGCAGCCTTGGTGAGCAGATGAGGCTTCTTGCAAAAACATTACAAAACCTTTGAACAATACAGAAGTGTGGATGTGTATATAAATAGTCACTAAAAACTAAACATATGGAACCTACTATTGAATGATTCTTCTATGGCATTAGGCTCTTAATTCCTTTTTTGAACCTTTATTTTTAATAATAATGCTGAGCAGGATCTCACTAGCCTAAGGAGGAGCACAGACAGAGCCGACAGGCCTTATCGTGCCTATCATCTTAAAAGTAGGAACAGTCTGAGCTTGACCTTGAGTTGATCTGGAGCTGATAGATGGATGGGGCTGATTGGAGATACTCGTCTCTGCTCTTTATTTCCCAGGGCGACGGGAGTGTTGGTCCTATACTTCACCCTGGAGTCATGCAGATGTTTCAGGCCCAGGCAGGATAAAGCCAAAGGTAAGCGAGGGGCTGGGATTTGTGTGGCGGTTTCACTGCAATCAGCTTAGAGAAAAAGAAAGTTATTCTGGTCCCTAAAGCTTCCGATTGTGCTGTGCAGATAGCAGAGTGTGACTGCAGCACTCATTGATTATCTGTCCCAGAGCCCGTCTGAGAGACATTGTCTTCCTCCGGCCGATAGCGGAGACTACAGCTAATTGACCTCGGAGCGTCCGTGCTCTTAACGGAAGGAC
Source organism: Sinocyclocheilus rhinocerous (assembly GCF_001515625.1). Classification (NCBI taxonomy): domain Eukaryota; kingdom Metazoa; phylum Chordata; class Actinopteri; order Cypriniformes; family Cyprinidae; genus Sinocyclocheilus; species Sinocyclocheilus rhinocerous. Next base: position 201,246 of record NW_015646367.1, on the reverse strand, counting down.
AGGCCGCGAGAATGCTTTGTGCTCCGCATTGTGCAAATACACAATGGGAAAATAATTGATTTGTGCCTCAGTTGCATTTTTAAATTAAAGCATTAAGTGCATGTGCTCTACTTATTTATTTTTAGCAACTGAATGACTCCAGCAAAGTCCAGCAAATAATTTTTGCAATAGACATAAATACATTTAGTAAATGTAAATGTGTTGTGTAATTAATATGTAAACATGTAATGTATATGAATACAAATTATATTATGTAAATATATATTTACATAATATATATATATTTTATTTATATAATATTTCTTTACATAATATGTATATATTTAATTTATATATATTTATTTAGTCATTTAGCAGATGTATATAATATATATATATATTTGAGCCAGATAAAAACTTGTAACAATATCAGTGAAGGTACATATGCATTGATTCATGCATATTATTCATGAAATAAATGACGAATATATTACATTCAAACGCTTAAATATTATAAATGACGAATCTATTACATTCAAATTCTTAAATATTATATGTAATAAATTTTTACAAATATATGTAATGTGTATTTATTTAATATAAATTGTATTATTTAAATATTTTAATAAATATTTATAAAAGAAATAATTGTTTTGAGCCAGATAAATACTAATAAAATAGATATAAAATACTACTACTAATAATAATACAACTATGGAAATATCAGTGAAGGTACATATGAATTGATTCACGCATATTATTCATAATATAAATGTGGAATATAGTACATTAAGATTATTTTAAAAATGATATGTAAATAAATAAAAAATATAAGTAATATGTATATTTACATATTCTAAATTGTATTATTTAAATTATATTAATAAATACTTGTAAATGTATATTTGCATAATTGTTTTGAGCCAGATAAATATATAAAAACAAACAAACAAACAACAAACAAAACAGCAATGACATATCAATGAAGGTACATATGCATTGATTCATGCATGTTATTCATAAGTTAAATGGGCAATGTTTAACATTAAAATTATTAAAAAAATTATATGAGATTAAATTTAAATTTGTTTTTGAGCTAAATAAATGCTTAAAAAATTACAATATCAGTGAGAGTTCATAAGCATACTTTCATATCATTCATAAACTTAAGGAGGAATATGATAATCCCCATTTGATTTTTTCCAAATCATCATTTGTTTAATGTTCACTCCGGTTTGCCAGACCCATAGAAGAGGATCCCAAAATGTCCATTTTTAACAAGCTTTTTTGGAATGGCTGGATCACTATAAAAGGAGGTGTAGAGAAGATAAACAGCAAAGACAAAAGAAGTGCTTTCTTTCCGAACTCTTTCCGGGAAGGTATGCACATCTGAGATCATTTGTTTCCATCTCTGGAATATTTTCCCTCACACCTTGTATAATTGTCCTACTCCCACTTGGCCACCTAAAAAGTTGCCTCTTAAATTATAAATCGTCTCAAACAGTCTCCTAACTTGGCAGAACGCTGTCCTGGATAGCTTTAACTTTTTGACCATATTTCTGAAATGAAAACTTCTGAGGTTCTGAGGTTAGTTCAAAGTAGCATTAAAATTTTCAATGTCATTATGATTAAAATAATGATAATTCTGGTATGCGTAGTTTGACCAATCAAATGTCAAAGATCTCAATATATGCTCACACTTTTCCTATGTAATTTTTCAGCTGCTACCCATGTTTGTTTTCTATCCATAATTCTTGCATTTGTCTATTTTTATTGTTCCTCATGCATTGTACACTCTAAAAAAAAAAGAAGGATCTTTATTGGCATCTATGGTTCCATGAAGAACCTCTAACATCCCCAGAAATTTTACATTGATCAGAAGGTTCTTTATTGTGGAAAAATGTTCTTTGTATTATTAAAATATTCTTCACACTAAGAAAAAAATGGTTCTTTTAGGAACTGTTTACTAAAAATGGTTCTTCTATAGAATCTCTGACCACCCCACCCCCCCCATTTTAAAATTTGCTGAACATTTACTCCCCCTCAGGCCATCCAAGATGTAGATGAGTTTGTTTCTCCATCAGAACAGATTTGGAGAAATGTAGCATTCCATCACTTGCTCATCAATGGATGCTCTGCAGTGAATGGGTGCCGTCAGAATGAGAGTCCAAACAGCTGATAAAAACATCACAATAATCCACAAGTAATCCACACCACTCCAGTCCATCAGTTAATGACTTGTGAAGTGAAAAGCCTTGTGTTTGTAAGAAACAAATCCATCATTAAAACATTTTTAACATCAAACTGTTGTTTGTGTCTGTTTGAGTTCTGTTTCCATAATAGTGCTTTCTCCAGTGAAAAAAATGTCTCATCTGAATCAGGAGAGAGATATGCACAGATCAAGCACCGCTTACAAGCCAAACCTGTCCAAAACAGCTCTAAACAAATATGTACGTGAATTTTGATGTGAGAGACAACAGGAGATGGACTTTTTTCCCCAGAGGAAGTGTTATTATGGATTATAGACTCATAATTTGGTCAGAAATAATGGTTTAAAGTTCCTAGATTTATTTCTTACAAACATGCAGTTTTTCCTCTTCACAAGATGTTGATTGATGGACTGGAGTGGTGTGGATTACTTGTGGATTATTGTGATGTTTTTATCAGCTGTTTGGACTCTTATTCTGACGGCACCCATTCACTGCTGAGGATCCATTGGTGAGCAAGTGATGTACTGTAATGCTACATTTCTCTAAATCTGTTCCAATGAAGAAACAAACTCATTTACATCTTGGATGACCTTAGAGTGAGTAAATTTTCAGCAAGTTTTCATTTTTAGCTGAACTATTCCTTTAGGAGTATAGGAGCAATATCTGAGATGAAGTTCATACTAGAATGAAACATAAATGAGAACCCCATTAAGTCTCCTGAACTATGAAAGAGCAACCTCTAAGCAATAACATTTTGGCCTGGGCAACCCTGAGGCTGCATTTTCCTCATGTTTCATTTACACAGGCTGGTGTTTACCGAAGCAGTTCAGGTTAAGTGCTTTTGTTGAAGGGCACAGCTGCCCTATTCCCACCTGGGAAAAGAGGTAATGCAATCATGATCTCCTTGCCAAACTATAGATTTGAATTGAGCTATATGCTATCGGTAAGCCGTGTGTGCTGAAATCTGCATTTGGGAAAGCCAGAGCGGTGACGTGGCTTTATACCCCCTCTTGCCCCTGTAGCGCTGAAGAGTGGAGATAATTGCATATTGATAGGCGAGCCATAATTAATGATGATGAGCTTAGCGGCAATGCTATCTGCACAGGATCCCATCCAAATGCAGGGTGTGATTATGCCAAAGGCTTCATGTTGAGTCGGCCAGCTATTTGTCAGGCTGTTTCACTTGAATCTGTGGCACAGTTTGATTTGGTAGCTGCACTGAATGAAACGGCACGTTGGATGGTCAATAGTTCAGGAGGTACCTTAAGAGATGAGGTCAGGCCTGGTATTGATTTCAGAAATCAATTTATTTGTTATTGACAAAGAAGCCTTGAGTAGTTACAGCTGGCCTGATCAACTAAGATACTTTTGTTTGGTTTTCCTTTTGTTTCTTTGTTTTGTATTGTGTCTTTCATTCCATTCCACCACTCATACACTGAAAATAATAACAACAAAAACAATACTAAATATGAACAATTTATGTTTTTTCCTGTAATCTTTCTAAACTGTATTTAAAATGTATGCAGCTGAGAAACATACAGAGACATGTTGCTTTTTAAAGTCTGATTCACTTTTGTGAACCGCTTCATCGTAAACGTTTGTCTTATGTTGCATAAGTTGCATGATGTTGCATATTCATAAATATTCTTTCACGATCCATGCCCTCATTATATCTTTATTTGCCAGTTAATTAGCAACATATTCCTTTAGTCAGTAAGTTCGACGATCATCACGTAGCATAATTAATATTCATGAGCAAGCTTTCTTAGTAGGGTACTTGACAGCATGCATGAACGTTCATGTTCTCTTCATAGAATTTATAACACATTAGTGAAGATGCATTGAAATATTTATGAGAGGATCCATTGGTGAGCAAGTGATGCAATTCTACATTTCTCCATGAAAAAAATAAACTCATCTACATATTGTGAGTAAATTTTCAGCAAATTTTTATTTGTCAGCAAACCTTTCCTTTAAGAGTGTAGGAGCAACATCTGAGATGAAGTTCATACTAGAATGAAACATAAATGAGAGTCCCATTAAGTCTCCTGAACTATGAAAGAGCAACCTCTGAGCAATTCGATTTTGGTCCGGGCAACCCTGAGGCTGCATTTTCCTCATGTTCCATTTATACAGGCTGGTGTTTACCGAAGCAATTCAGGTTAAGTGCTTTTGTTGAAGGGCACAGCTGCCGTATTCCCACCTGGGAAAAGAGGTAATGCAATCATGATCTCCTTGCCAAACTATAGATTTGAATTGAGCTATATGCTATCGGTAAGCCGTGTGTGCTGAAATCTGCATTTGGGAAAGCCAGAGCGGTGACGTGGCTTTATACCCCCTCTTGCCCCTGTAGCGCTGAAGAGTGGAGATAATTGCATATTGATAGGCGAGCCATAATTAATGATTATGAGCTTAGCGGCAATGCTATCTGCACAGGATCCCATCCAAATGCAGGGTGTGATTATGCCAAAGGCTTCATGTTGAGTCGGCCAGCTATTTGTCAGGCTGTTTCACTTGAATCTGTGGCACAGTTTGATTTGGTAGCTGCACTGAATGAAACGGCACGTTGGATGGTCAATAGTTCAGGAGGTACCTTAAGAGATGAGGTCAGGCCTGGTATTGATTTCAGAAATCAATTTATTTGTTATTGACAAAGAAGCCTTGAGTAGTTACAGCTGGCCTGATCAACTAAGATACTTTTGTTTGGTTTTCCTTTTGTTTCTTTGTTTTGTATTGTGTCTTTCATTCCATTCCACCACTCATACACTGAAAATAATAACAACAAAAACAATACTAAATATGAACAATTTATGTTTTTTCCTGTAATCTTTCTAAACTGTATTTAAAATGTATGCAGCTGAGAAACATACAGAGACATGTTGCTTTTTAAAGTCTGATTCACTTTTGTGAACCGCTTCATCGTAAACGTTTGTCTTATGTTGCATAAGTTGCATGATGTTGCATATTCATAAATATTCTTTCACGATCCATGCCCTCATTATATCTTTATTTGCCAGTTAATTAGCAACATATTCCTTTAGTCAGTAAGTTCGACGATCATCACGTAGCATAATTAATATTCATGAGCAAGCTTTCTTAGTAGGGTACTTGACAGCATGCATGAACGTTCATGTTCTCTTCATAGAATTTATAACACATTAGTGAAGATGCATTGAAATATTTATGAACGTTATGAATGAGTTTCATATATTCGTATTTGCTCATATACTACTAATCTGTACTGATCTGAACTGTGCCATTTTGTTAATAGCTAATAAGAGTTATTATTAAGAGTCATGAATATATTTTATTCACAGGTGAGGGTTACTGTTGTTTAATCTGTTTGTTCCAAACGATTCTCTATCTCTCTTATATGTGTAGTGCTGGAAAGTCCGGTTCATTTTTCGTGAATCAGTTCGTTGATGTAAGTTTACAGATACAAGTCCTTGCGATGAATTTCAGGTTTTCTATTTTTTAATGGAATATTTTGTTAAATTATGATACTTTACTATGTTTTAACTTTAATTTTGAATCCCTTTTTCAGTTTGTGTTCAGTGTAAATTTATCTGTTCATTGTATTTGTACCAGAAAAATATGACTGTATCATTGAACAGTTGGATAATTTACTCTTTAGTAGCTTAATTGCATTTTGTTTTAAATTCTATGACCTGCTAGACTTAAATATGCATTTGGTCAGAAATAATGGTTTAAAGTTCCTAGATTTATTTCTTACAAACATGCAGTTTTTCCTCTTCACAAGATGTTGATTGATGGACTGGAGTGGTGTGGATTACTTGTGGATTATTGTGATGTTTTTATCAGCTGTTTGGACTCTTATTCTGACGGCACCCATTCACTGCTGAGGATCCATTGGTGAGCAAGTGATGTACTGTAATGCTACATTTCTCTAAATCTGTTCCAATGAAGAAACAAACTCATTTACATCTTGGATGACCTTAGAGTGAGTAAATTTTCAGCAAGTTTTCATTTTTAGCTGAACTATTCCTTTAGGAGTATAGGAGCAATATCTGAGATGAAGTTCATACTAGAATGAAACATAAATGAGAACCCCATTAAGTCTCCTGAACTATGAAAGAGCAACCTCTAAGCAATAACATTTTGGCCTGGGCAACCCTGAGGCTGCATTTTCCTCATGTTTCATTTACACAGGCTGGTGTTTACCGAAGCAGTTCAGGTTAAGTGCTTTTGTTGAAGGGCACAGCTGCCCTATTCCCACCTGGGAAAAGCGGTAATGCAATCATGATCTCCTTGCCAAACTATAGATTTGAATTGAGCTATATGCTATCGGTAAGCCGTGTGTGCTGAAATCTGCATTTGGGAAAGCCAGAGCGGTGACGTGGCTTTATACCCCCTCTTGCCCCTGTAGCGCTGAAGAGTGGAGATAATTGCATATTGATAGGCGAGCCATAATTAATGATTATGAGCTTAGCGGCAATGCTATCTGCACAGGATCCCATCCAAATGCAGGGTGTGATTATGCCAAAGGCTTCATGTTGAGTCGGCCAGCTATTTGTCAGGCTGTTTCACTTGAATCTGTGGCACAGTTTGATTTGGTAGCTGCACTGAATGAAACGGCACGTTGGATGGTCAATAGTTCAGGAGGTACCTTAAGAGATGAGGTCAGGCCTGGTATTGATTTCAGAAATCAATTTATTTGTTATTGACAAAGAAGCCTTGAGTAGTTACAGCTGGCCTGATCAACTAAGATACTTTTGTTTGGTTTTCCTTTTGTTTCTTTGTTTTGTATTGTGTCTTTCATTCCATTCCACCACTCATACACTGAAAATAATAACAACAAAAACAATACTAAATATGAACAATTTATGTTTTTTCCTGTAATCTTTCTAAACTGTATTTAAAATGTATGGAGCTGAGAAACATACAGAGACATGTTGCTTTGTAAAGTCTGATTCACTTTTGTGAACCGCTTCGTCGTAAACGTTTGCCTTATGTTGCATAAGTTGCATGATGTTGCATATTCATAAATATTCTTTCACGATCCATGCCCTCATTATATCTTTATTTGCCAGTTAATTAGCAACATATTCCTTTAGTCAGTAAGTTCGACGATCATCACGTAGCATAATTAATATTCATGAGCAAGCTTTCTTAGTAGGGTACTTGACAGCATGCATGAACGTTCATGTTCTCTTCATAGAATTTATAACACATTAGTGAAGATGCATTGAAATATTTATGAACGTTATGAATGAGTTTCATATATTCGTATTTGCTCATATACTACTAATCTGTACTGATCTGAACTGTGCCATTTTGTTAATAGCTAATAAGAGTTATTATTAAGAGTCATGAATATATTTTATTCACAGGTGAGGGTTACTGTTGTTTAATCTGTTTGTTCCAAACGATTCTCTATCTCTCTTATATGTGTAGTGCTGGAAAGTCCGGTTCATTTTTCGTGAATCAGTTCGTTGATGTAAGTTTACAGATACAAGTCCTTGCGATGAATTTCAGGTTTTCTATTTTTTAATGGAATATTTTGTTAAATTATGATACTTTACTATGTTTTAACTTTAATTTTGAATCCCTTTTTCAGTTTGTGTTCAGTGTAAATTTATCTGTTCATTGTATTTGTACCAGAAAAATATGACTGTATCATTGAACAGTTGGATAATTTAAATATATTTTACTCTTTAGTGGCTTAATTGCATTTTGTTTTAAATTCTATGACCTGCTAGACTTAAATATGCTCCTTATCTGCATGGAAATTATAGATTTAATGTATATTTAAGTGATTGGTTTATGTTTGCATTATATGATATGCAGATTTGCATGCATGAATGCATTAGTTATGATGCTGAGGTCTCAGAGCTGGTGTCGTAGTACTGAAGCTGAAATTTTGCTATCGAGTGATCCCTGGTGTGTTCCGGATGCCTCGATTTGATATGTCTGTGCTGGTGTGTATCAGGTAATGTGTGTGTGTGTGTGTTTGTGGGTCCGTGGGGGACAGGGCTTTGTGAGAGTGATGGTCCGTGTCTACAGGACTGCAGTGAGGACAGTGTCACTGTGACTGATGGCAGGAGCTCTGAGATGGGCTGTGTTGGAGGTAGTGGAGCGTGTAATGAACGCTAACTCACTCTCCGCGGTTTCCTCTTCCTTCACATCCCTGTACAGCTCTCCTGGGCCAGGTACACCCGCTGAATGCACAAGCGTCTATTTAATGAGCTGTGATAGTAGGGCCGCGTACGACTGCTTTGCTCATCCAATCAGAGTTTAGATTTGCACCTGTAAGTTTTATAATCTTCATTTTACTATTTTGAATCTTTTTAATTCAAGTGTTTTATAATGTGAAAATATTTTGGGTCAGAGATGTCAATAGACATCCTATTTTGGTGTCTGCATCAAATTAAATTTACAAAAGTGACTTTATATACATATAAAGCATATTAAATGTTGTGAAAATAAAATGTCAAAATATGGGTGAAATAATGCTCCATCATCATTCAGCAGAACGTATATATTTATGTAAAAATAAAACAATATACTTATTCTGACCTGTATGTGTTAAAATATATAAGTAAAAGTGATAATACTAAAAAAAAAACTTCCTGCTGACAAATGGGTAAAACCTAGTGGTTTGAAGGATGGTGGCAAATATTGATAAAGATTTAAAATGACTATTAATTATTTTTTGGGGGCTGTTTTTAGTTCAAAATATATAGATATATAAAAAGAATATGAATAAGGCACCTGGTATTTGTAAAGTAGAAAAATAAATATTTTGTTAACTAATAATGATAATAATAATGAAAAATTCTCATGCCGCAAAACAGGGTTTACCAATTCTTTTTTGTCAGCTGAACACCTTTTATCTAATATATTTATTTAAAATACCGCCAAAGATTTTAAAGTTAATATTTTAATAATTAACTACACATGACATGCAGGTAGACAAAAATAAATATTTTATAAATATTTAGTTTGGGAAACCCTGCCTTAAAAAATAAATAAATAAATATATATATATATATAATGGAATTAATGAAAATTACATTTATAGAAATTGCTACTTTAATTAATCAAGGGTGCATTAAATTGATCAAAAGTAAAGACATTTATAATGTTACAAAAGGTTTCTATTTCAAATATTACCTGTTCTTTTAAACTTTCTATTTATCAAAGAATCCTATAAAAATGTATCATGGTTTCCACAAAATATTTAAGCACAGCAACTGCAAATCAACATATTAGAATGATTTCTGAAGGATCATGACATCATCACTTTATTTCCTAAGTTATGTCTGTTAAATAATCAGAATTGATTTGCTGTTTTTGAATGATCAAAAGTTCTGATCTCAAAATCTAAACTTTTATGCTAATTTCCTCAGAGTTGACCGTTTTCAGCACATTGTCTGTCTGTTGATGTTAAATCCTGGATTTGGAATTTCCTTTATCTCAAGCAGCACATAAAAACAAAACAAACTCTGATTGGTCACATGTCAATCAAGTCTCTTCCTGACTGGTTCTTTGCCAGGATATGTAGACAAAACTTATGCTAGTCAAAACTCTTTCTACATACCACTAGTTCTTCAACATCCCTCTTTTTTCCTCAGCTAGTCTCCTTTAGTGTGACCTTGTGACCAGCGCTGTGGTGGGCTCACCGTGACACTTCCATGCTGCTGGGTGTCAGCAGTGATGATGGTTGGCCTTCAGTCCCAGATGGCTCCCATATGGTTGAACACACCTTCAGCGTCTGTGATTGATCCCTTCCCCGCTAAACACCCTCACGGTACACACCACACCCTCTTCCATGCATATTCACTCAGTATGTTCTTGCCTTTAATAATGCACAAACACACACACACACTTACATTGTTTATGGGCTGGTACTTTTCATACGCGTCCTTGCTGCATTGACAGGTTTGTGTGATGAATAGTCGAGCGCTTGGTGTGCGTTCTGTTCTCCTTAAATACAGCTTGTGTCAAGTCAAAAGGTTCCTCCATTCATCTGCAGACACCAGCGAAGTGCTGCATGGGGAAGAAATTGTGCAAAAGGAGGCAGATACCGCATTATGAGCTGCAAAATATATGATGTGGTACGAGCAGCAGGAAATATAGGTTCTGCACAGTTTGACGGAGTAACTTAACTAAAAAAATAACTTAACTACATTTTTCAGCAGCTTGATAGTAGCTCAGACTTTTTTATAAAATATATTTTCAAATTTTTTCAAACAGTATAAATCAACCCACTCTTTTATATAAATGTAATTTAGTAAATGTAATATATAATATAACAAAGGTATATATTATGTTATTTTAGTAATAAATTACGTTAGGACTGTCAGTTCATAGTTAATGCATTACCACAAAGCAGTACATTCAGTTAGATGAATTTCTCATTTTAATAAAGTTGTTAATTGGTGTGGTTGACATGTCTGTTTAAAGACACTTAGCAGGGGTTTATTTATTTGTCTAACTTGTGCAAAAAGAGAAGTGCATTAATGTGATTTAAAAATGAAAACATATTTTATTGCATGTAAAGTAAAAATGTTAAGTAATATACATATGCATATACAAAATTAAAAAGATATTTTTCCTGCTTTATTGTTGTTAACTAAAACTAAAACTGTTAAAAAGTTTTTGTTAATTGAAATAATGCTGAAATAAAATATAAATAATAAAACTTGAAATTTGGAATTTTGGCAGAAATAAGTTAAAGCTAAATAAATAAACACATAAATAAACAAACATGCTATAACCTAAAATAATTACAAATTTACGAAAGTGCATAACAAAATTGCTAAAACTTATGCAAATATTATATAAAAACTAAAAATGTAAAAAAAATTTAAGCAAAAATAGTATATAAATAATACTACAATTTCCCTGTTAATTGTTTTTGGTTTTACAACTATTTTTTTTTTATTATAGCTGAACTGCTTTAAACTATCATAGCTTGGCAGGCTCAGAAGTTCCTCAACAAGTTCACAAAAGCTTCCCTAACTCTAGTTCTGCAAACTTTTTTTAAGGAAATGCAGGCATTATACCTGAATAATAAATGAATGCCGGTTCTGATGCAGAGGAGCATGGACTCATTGTTTCGAAATGGAAAAATGAGGAATGGTGCATGTGAAAGCTGTCATGAATACGGAGATGATAAACATCTGGAGTCTGTGTTTGTTCTACGGCTCCTCCAGCTTGTTCTTAATGTATATATTAATGTCAGTTGGTTTAACACGTGGCTCATGAAAGTGACTGATGAATTCTATTCATGTAAGCTCTGTGCAGACCAGAGCGCTGTCAGGCTCTGCTGTTGTGGTTGGTTAAGATGATTGTGGGGTTTGAGCTTTCCCAGTGGACTCAAGCTGTGTTTTCAGAGGTCTGCGGCCGCTGCAAGACGCTCTGCTCGTGTTTTACATGCGCTCTAACCAGGTGTGATTTGATATATGGTGACAGTCGTAAATTGAATCTCTCCTCTGTTAATGTGAGCTTTTGTTCTAATCATCTGGGAGAAGTTTGTAAGTCGCTCAAATTCTAGCCCCGCCCACAATGAAATCTCATTGGTCCAAAATAGCTTGGGGCTCATCTTATTTCTGCAATATTTCTGCATCATATGAAAACTAGTATAACAAGTATGACACAAAGTCTTAATATACTGTAGCAACCATAATTGCAAAAAAACAAAACCTATAAATTCAGTTTTTTTATTTGATTTGATTTGATTTCCAGAAATTCTGTTGTCTATTTAAATTGTTCTGGATTTATGATTTAATAAAAAAATTCTTATTAAAAACAGTGCTAATCAAATTAAGGCATGAAACATTAACAATGTAATTAATCTTTTAATCTAATGAAAATGTAACAGTTTATTTTTTGGCAAACAAGTCAATTTTTATAACCATTTTATAACCGGAAAAATGAATAGAATCACACGTAGCTTGGGTTTTCGTCTTATTTCTGCAATATTTCTGCATGATGTAAAACAACTAGTATAACAAGAATGACAGAAAGTCTCTAGATAGCAACAATAATTGCTTAAAAATGAAATATTTTTACTTTGTGAACATAAGTTGAGTTGATCACTTCATACGCAAATACATCTGACTTTGCTGTCTTTGTTGAAAATGCTGGCAGCATTTTCTGTTATTACGCACCGTCAATTTCTGAATCTGATTTGAATTTGATTACAGAATACAAAAATTTAAGTGGAATTTAAATGTAAGGAATTACAATCAAAATGGAATGTGAAAATGTGAAAATTCAAAAAAAAAAAAAAATACAGGGAATTGTGGGGAAACTTCTCATGCGATCATCTCATCAGTATTAGCTTGGGGTGGCGTTATCGTTATGACAGAAAATCTCAGGGAGATCTTTAGACAAATGAGTCTTCTTTCCAGCCCCGCTCTGAAGTCCTCTATGAGATTAATGGGATCCCTTCAGGAGGGCTGAGAGCACCAGGATGACAGTGTAATTGCTCCTCTTTATTCCCGAGGCCTGGAGTAGACTCATATAATCGTATAAATATTATATGGACTGCATTATCTTTATGCATTTGATTGTCATATTCAACAAGTAGGATATGAGATTTGCTGCTTTTACTCATCCAGAGGGGTCATTCCTATTCTGAAGTACTAAAGTTACTAATATGATTTCCATCTTTAAAAATTGTGAGTTTAATATGTTAGCCAATATATTAAGACATAGATTATTGGAACATGACCTACACTGGCTTAATAACCTCACCGTTAGATAAAACCAGAAGGCGTTCACCATATTCCTCAACAGACCCGTGGCTTGGCACGCTGTCAGATCTTTTATTTAATTGGACGGTTTTGAATTTCCCTGCCTCTCGCCGTGAGGCTGTTAAACGAGCCCGAGCGCGGTATCGTGTCCCTGCGGCTCAGCGTTGAGGGGGTGAGCGTCCATCAGCTGCGCATAAGGGACGGGAAACCTTTAGCTCACCGTTTCCATTGTTCTGGGAAGGTTAGGTGCAACGGAGTGGAATGAGAATAGAACGAGATGACAAGGCCGAGAGATAACTCACAATAGAGGGGAACCCGGGTCACGGCACTTTGTTTTACTGGATCTTTAACACTCAGGACAGGCTCGGCTATGATATAGTGCTCACGGCAATGCTACTCACTTTAAAGGTCGCCCTGCTGGTGCTTCAGAGAAAATTAGCCCCGCAAACATCAAATGATCCTTATAAATGCTGGAATAGCCATGCATTTTTGTTCTGGTCATGCTTACATGTTTTTGCTTGCCTTGATGGTTTTATGGCATATGTTTGATCATGCTTTTTCTCTTGCGTTTGCATGCATTTTTTTTTTAAACAAAAGCTCTTAGAAATTTCTGAGAAAGAAATCTACTTTTCCTTGATACCTGTCATCTGTAGTCATGGTGACTGTTTGCATAATGCATGCATTGCACTCGGAGTCACAAAAGAGCATGGCGCAGGCATGTGTTGATTTTAGCAGTCAAAAATCATCCCTGACTGCCTTTTGGTCGCAGAAAACCTACAAAGTGAAAAGGGCTTAGAAAAAAAATAGCAGTATTCTACTGTCGATTCCAAGCTTACTAGCATTGAAACCAGCCCTTCCAGGATTTGGTGATCATGCAATCACACAATTTAATGCAAATGCAACCAATCCATTATTAATCAACATCCATTATTTGTGATAGCTTGAGGTTTGATCTTATTTCCGCAATATTTCTGCATAATATGAAAATCGAGTATTACAAGTATGACACAAAGTCTCAACATATGCAGCCAAATATTTATATGCTTACTGCATTTTCAGGTGTTACAGCCTGTTTCTAAATCTGATTTCAATTAAAAAATGTGGAATTTAAATTTAAGGAAATAAAAATGGAATTAAATTCTACTGTTGTTTCTAAACTTACAAACATAAAACCAGATCAACACTGCCCCAGGATTTGGTGATGTTTTGATTGCGGTCAATTCATTATTAATCAACATTCATTATTTGTGATAGCTTGAGGTTTAATTCTTGTTTCCGCAATATTTATGCATAATATGAAAAAAAAAAAAAAACTGCAAAGCAGATATGACAGAGCCTCAACATAGCAACCATAATTGCTAAAAATATTTATATTTTTAGTCTGTGTGAACAATAAATTCAGTTTATTTTTTCCTGCTGTGTTAATTACGTCATACGCAAATTCATTTGACCAAATGTTTATATGCCCTTTGTTATATTTATTTATCAATTTCTGAATCTGATTTGAATTTGAGAAAGGAAATAGGATGCAAAATTGTTAGTGGAATTTAAATGTAAGGAGTTAGAATCAAAATTGAATTTGAATATTTAAAAATCCAAATAAATAATGACTGGAAGTGTCGTTTTAATTTCAAATGTTTTCAAAATCATCTTTTGTGTTTTAAGGATTGGGGCAATGTGACAGAATTTTAATTATTGGTTGATCTCTTTATTCAGCAGTTCAAATTCAATATCCTGTTTGCTGTGGCCAATTGAAATTCACATACACATACACATACTTAGATTGAAAGTTGGTGAACCAAATGGCACAAACATCATTGCGCTTTTTAAAATAAGCCACCACATTTGATCCATAATCAGAAAATGTTCTGACATCATTGCATGGCATCATTTTAGCAGCATAACTCAAAACAGTGATTCACCAATAATGTATTGCAGGTCGAGGGTGTGCATTCACCATGAGGAAAGCTAAATCAAGAAGATCTGCCTCATTCCTCTCCGTTTGCCCACGCAGAAGCTGCTCTTGCCTGATTGTTTTTTGGGGTTACAGAACCGAGGAAATTCAAGGTCTCAGGGCGAGTCTACAGTGAGAGCCTGGCCTTAATTAGAAAAGGATGATGGGAGGGAGTGCAGAGACGGAGGCTTGGAAGGCAAAGATTTGCACTGGGATCAAAGGGTAGATGAGGGATGACAAATATCTGAGAGCCAAAGACTGCTGGAATTCCATCTAACCCTCAGGAGATAGAAGTGGGGGGGCGAATCTATTCGTCTTCCAATGTTTGCAATGCTTTTCTCGCCGATGTGTTTGGCGAAAGGAGAAAAAAACTTGGAAATACAAAACAGGTGGAGTTTACTTGCTTAAAAGCCTAACAGTCTGTCGAAGCGTAGCACGGATCTGCATCCAGATCTCGCGTATTGAAGGAGCTGGTGTGGTAATTATTGTCTCATCTTCCCGGCGTATTTCAGTGAGGCAAATCTGCATATTTATTCGCTAATTTCCTCCCTCTGTTGACTGTTGTTCACTTCAACAGGAGCTATGCTGAATGCTCAGAGAGGCCCGAAAAACAGGAAACCGAGTCTCTAGGCTTTTCCTGATTTCAAACATGCACGCTCCCCTCGGCTTTGGGAAGGCATCCCAGCTCCTTCACTGCAGGACTCCTGATGGTTCCCACACTTCATCCATCCAAGTCTGGGTGGGTTTTTATGAGAGAATTCATTGTGCTCGGAGTGCTGGAGGACCCAGGCTTTGGGTAAAGACAAACCTCTTTGAAGACGTGCCAGAAATGTGACAGCCAGTGACGAACCTTTGTTAGAAGAGCATTTAGTTTGACAAATGACATTTTGGATGGGATTAGGAATATGGAATTGATTATTGGGCTTGCTTGTTTGTTTAATATGGGCCTTGTTGAGGGGTTTGCGATATTAGCCGCTGCCTGATTTGCGTTCCCGTCGTGTTTGTGTGACTATAAGTGCTGGATATGAGGAGAAAAGTCTGTCTTTTCTCTTGGGGCAAATTTAAACAAAGGGTCCTGAGGAAATTGCATTCACCTCTGAATTTTGGAGGTCATAAAGAGGGTTATTGAAGTTTTTTCCTCTGAGCCTTTGTCAAAGCGATGACATTGGGCCCCGCTATATGTAATAGACTGTTGGAGAAGAAAAACTCAATTTAGCCACCATCTTAAACAAGTCCATATGAACAAAAGACATCTGGTCTGATGGAGCCCATCTGATTCTCGTTTCTAACCTTTGCATGAATTTCCTTTTTTTCCCCTCTTGCTTATTTTATTTGAATTTAAGACATTGCTTGAGCCATAGTTTGGGGAAATATATTGCAAATATACAGTAATGCAATGACAGTTGTTGCCAAAACAAGCAGTGCCAAAATAAATGTTGCAGTTCCTTTCCAATCTCATGACCTCCAGCAGGTTTCATTGCATGTTTAAAACTGGACTTACTCTGGCTCTCAAAGGCCTCTTTGCTATTCTGGCACTTTTTTAAACTTTTATTGCATAATTGCCTTTAGTGAACAAACGTTGGAAGTGAATTCAATAAGCTAACCATCTCACCGCCTCAATACACAATGTTTTTGGGCCATGTTGTGTGTTGAGTCAGTGAACTGCTCTCTATCTGAGGAAGAAATGTAATTTCGGGGACAGAGTTATGGATTGCACTGCGCTGTTTTTTCAATATCCGGCCTCAGCTGGCACGCCGGCGGTCCCGTTGTTGTTGTTTCCAGTGTAAGTTCTCTTGATTTGACTTCGCTCTCATAAAAAACAGACCACACTAGAGTTTTGTAGTTCTTGCAATATGGTGCCAGAAAACAACTAAGCAGCACTGTAAAATCTTTACAAGGTTGTAACTAGTTTTTGTGTTGATTTTGAGTGATGATTCAGTCAGCATTGTGCAACATTTGGTGTTTATAATGATGCTGGGAATGGCAGGGTATTGATTCTGTTGTTCTCATATTAAAATAAAACACCAGATATTATGTAATCAGCTCATGGCATCTGTTATAGAACAAATGTAGCAGTTTGAAATTATGCATAAAGCTGTTTAGATCTGTAGAATGCAGAATTCCATGTGATGCAACTTGTATTTGAGTTGAATTACTGAAATAAATGAACTTTTCCATGACATTCTAATTTATTGAGATGCACCTGTATATATTACCAATTCATAACACTTTATTTTAGCTCACATACTACTGTTCAAAAGTTTGGGGTCAGCAAGAATTGCATTCATTCTCTTATTCAGCAAGTATGCAGTAAATTGATCAAAAGTAACATTTAAGACATTTATAATGTTACAAAATATTTATATTTCAAATGAATGATGAACTTTCAATTCATCAAAGAATCCTGAAGAAAATGTGTCTCTTTTTACACAAAAATATCAAGCAGTGCAACTATTGTCAAAAATGATAGTAAGAAATGTTTTTTGAGCAGCAAATCAGCATATTAGAATGATTTCTGTAGGATCACTGAAGACTGGAGTAATGATGCTGAAAATTCAGCTTTGCATCACTGAATAAATTACATTTTACAATATATTTGCATAGAAAACAGTGTTTTAAATTGTAATAATATTTCACAGTATTACTGTGTTTGACTCTACTTTTGATCAAATAAATGAAGCCTTGGTGAGTAGAAGAAACTTCTTCCAAAAGCATTCAAACATCTTACCAAACACATACATTTGTGTAGATGATGAAACATGCAATATTAATGTTTTACAGCAGCTAAAAATTGAAACTTTTATGTATGAACACCTTTAGAAACTTACAAATGTTTTCAAATCCTTTGAGATGCATATAATGGTTGATTTGATTGTTTTATAATAAATGCTTCACATTTATTAATGCTTTTACCTAATTTTAGATTATAATGATTTCATTGTGTTCTGTGACTATTCAGAACCAGAATGCATGTGCATGCACACACACACACACACACACACACACACACAAATCAGTAAATGAGTGAAACACATGTTAATGTTTCCCATAACATCATCAGTGTTCCACTGATTTTTCATGCTGTACTGTCGTATTATTTGATCATTTGCTTCACATAGGGTTTCATATGACACTGAACCAAGCAGCATCTAATTATGAGGAAATCCGTTCAAATAGGCAGTATTGTGAAATGTTCAGAACCAGAATGCATGTGCATACACACACACACACACACACACACACACAAATCAGTAAATGAGTGAAACACATGTTAATGTTTCCCATAACATCATCAGTGTTCCACTGATTTTTCATGCATGTTGAGCCCTGATGATAACAGTATATAGCTGTGCAAATGACGTTTATTAGTCCCATCTGGAGTCCGTTTATAAATACATTTTACTATTACAAATGTCTGTCTTGGACAAAACGGGATTCTGTCTGGGTTTTGAACTCGGTTACCTGCAGTTGTGACCAGAATTAAGGCATGCTACAGTTTTATGTATGTAAATGGATTTACATTTTACATGCTGTTGATATTGTTCATTTCAGTGTCTATTGTAAGGTATGGAAATGAGATCATCCTGGTTTAGAACTATTAAACAAGACCAGCTTGACTAGTGGAAACCAGCCTGATTGCCTACTAAGAGCAGCAGACCACTTTATGCTGTTTTTACAGCAGGATTTACTTCCCATTTCCCCCACTTCTTTTCTTGTTTGTCTAGCATACAGATATTCTCAAAGGACTCTCTTATGAATAATTCCTCACCTCTTCAGGACGTCATTGTGCTTCACACTCTTCTCGGCTTCACTCTAATGTGACACAAGAACAGGAGTTTTTTAATAATACAGTCAGGGATACAGATGTCTGAGGGCTTCCATTTGGCACAGATTCATTGTCTTTCCAATAGACTTTGATGGGTCTTGCTGTGTTAAGAGGGCAGCGCTCGAGCAGCAATTCCCAGACACTCTAGTCTCCAGCGCTTCCTGGATTTCACTTCTCCGCCACTCTGTCCATAGCATGACACTGCAGAAACTCACTCAATTTAAAATGTTTCAGTCCAGTGCAAGTTTATTTTGACACAGTACATCTAATTCTCTTTGCAGTTTCCTCTTCTCATTCTATACGAGTTAAAGAAACAGCACAACCAAAATGGAACATTTTAAAATGATATGTCATTCCAAACATTCTGTTGAAGATCTCTGACCTCTCTTTTCCATACTTTCAAGAAGCACACTATTGGAATGGACTGCTTTTATGGTGTATTTATGGTGTTTTTGAGACGATGACAGTCATTATGAACTCAAATAGAAAAGAGCTGCATGAGGATTCTCCATTTGTGTCCCACATAAGAAAGAAATGGGCTTGAAATTACATAACGGTGAGTCAATGATGACAAAATATTCATTTTTGCCCATATTCCATTATCTTGAGTCTCTGAGCAAGTTGAGAGATGCTTTGTGTAAATAAATAATTTTTTTGTGCACTTCAGCTCTTCTTTATCCACCTCATGT
>NW_015646367.1:168058-181133 GCF_001515625.1 Sinocyclocheilus rhinocerous | reverse complement strand
TTGGGGGAAAAAAATCTGACTTGATTTCAACACTTTATAGCACAAGAATCATATAGACTGTTTTGTTTTTTAGTTAATTTATGTTGTTTTTATGTGTTTTTTGATCTTAACGTGGTTGCTATGAATTGTTATCATGTGGAAAAATCTGCATGCGATTTCTGCTTTTTTGTCCACAGACAAAAGATTGTCATGGAATAGGCACGACATGAAAGTAAATGATGGCAAAGTATTCATTTTTTTGGCCTTATTCATTTTACTATCATTCTTCTGAGGAAGTAGAGAGAAACTTTGTGTAAATAAATACACATGTTGTGCAGCCTATTACTCTACTCATGCAAACACTTTGTTGCTTTTTGTTTAAACTACCTTCTGAGAAAGGAGATCTCAGATAAAAAAGTGAACTGTTTTCAAAACTTTATTGCACAGTATTTTATATAGACTACTCTTGTGGTTCATTTATAGTGTTAAATATATATATTTAATGTTTTCTCATCACTCACCCTTATTTTTGGCCGTAATCCTTTTATTGTAATTTTTTTTTTCTGACGTTCAGAGATGCTTTATGTAAATAACTGCACATTTTGCATAGTCTAAAGTTTAATATTACTCTACTGAGGGAAATTTATGTTTTTGTGCTTTAAATCATGCAAACACTTCATTGCTTCTTTTTCCAACTTATATCGCTTTAAAATTCCTTCTGTGACAGTAGATCTTTTGCATAGACAAAAAAATATTTATGTGTTTTTTTTGTGTGTGTGTGTGTGTGTGTGTGTGTTTTGAGCTTGATGTGGTCATTATGAATTGTTGTCATGTTGAAAAGAGCTGCATGCAGTTTCTCCTTTTATATCCACAGAATGTCATGGATTCGGCACGAAATGAGGGTGAGTAAATTGACACAATATCCATTTTTGGCTGTATTTCATTTTTTTTATCATCCGTCTGAGGAAGTTGCGAGATGCTTTGTGCAAATAAATACATTCTGCATAGTCTAAAGTTCAATATTTTGGTGCTTTAAATCATGCAAACACTTCATCTCTTCTCTCTCCCTCTCGCTGTCCTCTCTCATTTTATTCTCACAATGCAAACAGGATTTATTCCTCTTATAGCGTGTGACTGTTTCCTGAAATTGAAGGGATGCATTGGGTTTGTGGCATCAGTCAGATTGAACCCGCGTGTGTCATCACTCAAGGCCTTTTCCATTCAGCTCTCTGACTGGTAATTACAAGCGCTCATCTGTGTCTGCCTAATAAACATCTCGCTGGAATTCCTCAAGGACACGCTTCCCCCCCGCGTCCCACACGACACGATGACCATTTCTCAGCTGTCATTTAAGCAGCGTCCCGTGCAACTCACGTCCTTCCATCCCATCTTCTCTTCTCTGCGTTGGGATGGTGACTGATACTGAGAGAGGTAACAATTCTGGTTTATAGAGACATTTGTTAACGTTTCTTTTAGTACTAGGAGAATAATTGGTCCTAAAATGATATGTAATGATTTATTTATGATGATAATGATATTTTATGTAAAACCATTTATCAACTACAAGTCATTTGTTGGTCGATTCCTCAAAGAATGATTCTGTGGTGCTTTTAAAATGTTGATCTGTTTCGAATTGTGTCATTTTTTTAAGAAATTCAAACAATAAATACCGTTTCGTGGCTTTTTAATGTGTCGTGACAGATCGATGTAGCGCCATCATTTCTTCCTCTTTACTAGTTATAGCACGAAATAAACATGAATGAACATCAGAAGGTATCTTGCTTCAATCGCTGAAAGATGTCAATACTACACACCATTTTTTAAGTTCAAGTCCACTGACGTTAATCTACTCTCTTGTCTGGTTTGTTTGTTGGACAAAATGGCAGATTCTGCGTTATGATTGGTCAGATGGCCTGTCAATCAAACTCCCGGTGAAGGGTCAGTTGGAGATTGTTGGATTTGTCTTAGTTTTTGCTGTTCTGTCTGGTGCAGCAGAAATGTAATCAGTTGATTTTGAGTTGGACGTGATAAGAGTAATGACTTCAGGGAACAAGTCAAGAATCATTCTGACTGATTCAGTCAGTGATTCGTTCATTGTCTTGAGAAAGGCTGATGGCCAAGACGTTGGTTTAATAAATAAAGAAGCCTAAGAATCTGAGTTAAGTTGACTTAAATAGAAGTTTGACTTGCATCTTGATATTTAGATGTGCTTTTATATTTTGATTCAATTGGTTCAGGCTGAGTAGTGATTCCAACAGGTCATTCAAGAGTAGGAGATTTTTTATTTATTAAATTTTTTTCTCTTGAATTTAGGCCTTTTCTCTTTTGCTCTTGTTTCTCTGTATTTTGATCTTATTTAGTTTTATTATTGTAGTATTTATTAATATTTTGTAGTGCTGTCAAATGATTAATCATGCTTAATCGCGTCCAAAATAAAAGTTTTTGTTTACATAATATATGTGTTCTTAACGTCCTTGTTCTACGTGTGACTCCTGGCTACCCTGTGTTTCCTCCTGTGGATTATTAAAGACTGTTCTGTGTGAAATCCCTCGTTTCCTCGTTCCTCGCTCCTCACAGTAGGCAACCGTGACAATGTGTGTATACTGTGTATATTTATTATGTATATATAAATACAAACACATGCATGTATATATTAATGAAAAATATATGTTTATACGTTAAATATATTTATATATAATATAAAATATAAGAATATAAATATATGCACGTAAATACATGTAAATATTTTCAAAATATATACTATATGTGTGTGTATTTATGTATACATAATAAATATACACCGTACACATACATATATTATGTAAACAAAAACTTTTATTTTGGATGCGATTAATCGCGATTAGTCGTTTGACAGCACTAATATTTATATATTTATATAAATGCCTAATAATTCATTCAAAACAATGAAACACTTTTAAATAGACTGCAGCAATTAATATTTTGTCTCACACATTATTTTGTTTAGTTCAGAGTCGTGGGAGAATCGTGATCTCTATTTGAGACAAAAAGTTCCATTGAACTTTATTGGTAACGACAGAACTTGCGCCCATAGTTCCTTTTGGGAAATGCACCCCAGCTCTACTATACAACCTATATATCACTACTGTGAAAAAAAAATCTCAAATAACATTTGTTCATATCATCCATGCTAATTGCATTAAATAATCATGATTACAACATTAACTAAAATAGCTGACATTGTGATTTCGGCCATAATAGCTAAAAATGTATATCTCAGTTTTTTCCATAATCGATACATCGATATTTTTGCATTTGCTCTCAAAAAATGTAAATGGGTGTTTATTTATTTTTTTGCCCTCTATTAAAAAAAAAAAAGATCTGGACAGAACAGCTATAGTTCAAAGTACATACAAATTGTTTACTGCAAAATCAACAATTGTTAAAAACATAGTGATCGCTTACTGCTTTTTTCACTGCTTTTTACTAAATAAAGAATAATAAATATATAAAAAAAAAAAATTAAGGAACATTACAAATAATTTCTATTTAAAGGTAACAATATAAAAATACGAAATAAAAACACATGCATGTATATATTCATGAAAAATGCTATGTTTATACGTTAAATATATTTATATATAATATAAAATATAAGAATATAAATATATGCACGTAAATACATGTAAATATTTTCAAAATATATACTATATGTGTGTGTATTTATGTATACATAATAAATATACACCGTACACATACATATATTATGTAAACAAAAACTTTTATTTTGGATGCGATTAATCGCGATTAGTCGGTTGACAGCACTAATATTTTGTAATAAGCACTTTGCTATGTGCTTTTGTTTTCTTTAATGTTTATATTTAATAATAAAGCTTTAATGTATTTTTTATTTCAGTTCTAGTCATTTTAGCAATTTAAACTTTTTTTTTTTCAGTAAGTTGCCAAGACAAACTTTTTTGTAAGTCATTTTTTTTCATCTAATATTTGTGTTGTATTTTATTTCAGCTTCATTTCAGTTAATTAAAACAATTTTTTATATTGTTACTTAACGATAACACTGGGTCAGGCAGATTTTTCTAACCGGCATGCACCTGGCAGTGATCACTGGTGTATTTTAATACAGTGAAAGAATGTAGACGTTAAAGACTCGTTAACGGAACCGAATGGTGTGAAAATCATTCAGTTCCAGTATTTTTCCTTAGCAAGAGACACTTTAGTTTCACAAACACAGGAAAACTTCTACAGAAGAGTTTGATCTTTATGAAAGTCATCTTTCTGTAGTCGTGACAGTAGCTGGGGAAGGATAAGATCATCAATCTTGGGTTCAGTGGCTTCCTGCCGATTTATTGGGCTTTCAGTGTCAAAGGTTGATGATGTGCACATTCTTTCCTGGCAATAATGGCTGTATGACAGCTGTTAGAAAACTGTAAATAACCTTGAGCTTTTGAGCGCACGAGAGTTCAGCTAAATTTACGGATGTGAGGATATCCTGTGGAAGATCTTTGATGCTGGAACGGCATCAAGAATTTAGAGACGGTCCCTGAAAAACATCATAAAGCCTAGTGGCGTGAAAGCAGTTTGGACTGTGATGATGTTTGATAGTGGAGCAAAATGTTGCGTGAGAGCTTGAGCTGAGCGATATGAAATTACGCCACATTGTGAACTTTGCGCTATTTATCTGGCTGTTATGTTTCAAGTTTGTAGTTTTGCAGTTCCTTCCCTTGTCTGCTTTATCTTGTTAAGTGTTATTAAGACAGTAGCATCTCTGGTTTAACTTTAAATAGCAAAAACAGTTGGTTAGGGAATAAAATAATATTGTGAAATTAATTTACAGCATCATTTCTCCAGTCTTCAGGGTCACATGATCTTTCAGAAATCATTCTAATTTGCTGCTCAATAAACATTTATTATTATTATCAGTGTTGAAAGCAGTAGTGCTGCTTAATGCTTTTGTAAAAAATGCGATACATGGTCTTTTTCAGGATTCTTTGATGAATAGAAAGTTGAAAAGAACTGTGTTTATTTAAAATCAAAATCTTTTGTTACATTAATGTGTTTACTGTCACTTTAGAGCAATTCAGTGCATCTCTGCGGAAAAACAAAACAGTGATTCCAAACTTTTCCAAGTAATTATTGCTGTTTATTACGATGTATTTTTATTTTGGTTCATAAACATGGTTTTGATTGGCTTTGAAGACTCATGCCAATTTATTAGGCATTTACCTAACATATTAATATATCATAATTTTTTCAGATTATCTTATTACACCAGTAGCTGCTGACAAGTGATTTGTTTAAATAAGTGAATCACTGTTTCAGTGACTTTTTGATTTGTTGAGTGACTCACTGAATCATTTATTTAACCAGTTCGTTCAAAACCACTGATTCATGCGTTGCTCGAAGAGGTGCCATGGTTAATTCTACTATAACACCTACTGACGTGATGGTGCTTAGTTAAAAAAAAATGACACAATAAATCAAATATTGATTGTGTGATTAATTGCACATGTCATTTCATTGTATTAAAAACAGTCCTAATAAATATTGTGATGCATATTATTAAATATCATCAACAGACTTACAGTATCAAGATATATTTGAGTGGTTTTGTCCAGCTCTAGGCATAAACCCAGTTCAGACTGTGATGTTGTTGTTAATGGAGTGAAATGCTGAGCGAGTACATGAATCCATTAGAAAGCTCAATATCAGGCTCACGCTGCTCAACCAGGCCCGTCGGTGATGGCTTTGAAGACTCATGCCAATTTATTAGGCATTTACCTAACATATTAATATATCATAATTTTTTCAGATTATCTTATTACACCAGTAGCTGCTGACAAGTGATTTGTTTAAATAAGTGAATCACTGTTTCAGTGACTTTTTGATTTGTTGAGTGACTCACTGAATCATTTATTTAACCAGTTCGTTCAAAACCACTGATTCATGCGTTGCTCGAAGAGGTGCCATGGTTAATTCTACTATAACACCTACTGATGTGATGGTGCTTAGTTAAAAAAAAATGACACAATAAATCAAATATTGATTGTGTGATTAATTGCACATGTCATTTCATTGTATTAAAAACAGTCCTAATAAATATTGTGATGCATATTATTAAATATCATCAACAGACTTACAGTATCAAGATATATTTGAGTGGTTTTGTCCAGCTCTAGGCATAAACCCAGTTCAGACTGTGATGTTGTTGTTAATGGAGTGAAATGCTGAGCGAGTACATGAATCCATTAGAAAGCTCAATATCAGGCTCACGCTGCTCAACCAGGCCCGTCGATGATCACCTTCTACTACACAGCGTGTCTGAAATGAACTTGCCCATAAATAGCAGTTCAAGAGGCTGGTGCTTTAAGACTGATCAGAAGCGCACGGGAATCACTCCGGCTCTTTATAATAGCGTGTATGCATACGTTGTCTCTTCAGCATGGCGTCTAAAGCTGTGTGCGGTTCATGCTCACCCCCGGCCGTGTGTATCCACAGGATTCAATTAATCCCTCTCACGGAGGCATCTTCCCTCTCTCTCTCTCCTGCTCCCAGGAAATGTGATTACAGACAATGTTTTGGTCCCTGTAGGAGTTTCGCACGGCTGTGTTATTTCCTCTGGCACAGACATTATCAGCGAGACAAACTCGCCAAACATTGTCCTGACTCTCCAGTCGATATCTGCATCCCAAAGCCACCTTTGTCATTTTAATTTCGTCTCTGCTAACTCGGCTGCCCGCGGTACACGGGTTGTATGTTATCAGCTCGTTTTAAACTCGTGTATATCAAATCCATATTGACCCGCCGTGCTGAAGACTTAAGAAGCTCTGGCAGAAATCGATGGCCTCCACCGGCGAGATCGGCTTCATCTGTACTTTCCGATCCGTCAACGTGCGGCTCTGCTGATTCATGTTTACAAAATCTCACCCGGTGCCAAACCCCCAATTAACGGCCGATTGACTAAACTGAAGCGAGCGAGACAGCTGTGGGTTATAAATATGGAAAGAGAGAAACAAGAGCCTGATGGTGTTCGGAACTGATTGAGATGATTGAATTTATTACATTAGTTTCCAATTGGTTCTGCGTTACTGTCCACGCTGATGATTAAAACTGTGAGATGCTGGATATTGATCTCTGTCGGCACTCATTGTTTATTTTGGTAAACTTTACAGCCATTTATTTTGTTGAATATTTGCTGTCAGACTGTGTCAATTAGTAGAACAATACAGAAATTGGCTTTATTGCTCTGTTCAAAAGCATAGTAAACTGCCTATTCCTGGATTGCATTATAAGGCAGACACTAAGGCTGATCCATTAGGTAGGCAGCATGGTAATAAGACACCTTATTTTGGTCAAAGTCAAAGACAATTTGGAAAAAAAAAATCCATCCAAGATAGTGTATAAAGTAAGCAAAATGTTAAAAAAGTCAAGAATTGTTTTATTCAGTCAGTGAATCTGTAGAGTGATCCAGATGGACAATTACATGCGCATGAGAGCATGTTTTTGTCGAGCAAAATATTAACGTATATTTATTTTGATGAGTTGAGAATTGTTTTATTCAGTCCAGTGATTCATTCAATCAGATAAGACTTGCTTTTGAGTGTGATCTTAAGATGCCTCTTTTTGGCCAAATTCAAAGGCATTTGGAAAAAATCCATCCAAGATATAAAAAAAAAAAGAGAAAAGTTGATTTGTATTCATAATGTTAAGTTGAGAATCACTCAGTGAGCCAATACAGTGATTAAAAGAAGTCCACGCTGATGATTAAAACTGTGAGATGCTGGATATTGATCTCTGTCGGCACTCATTGTTTATTTTGGTAAACTTTACAGCCATTTATTTTGTTGAATATTTGCTGTCAGACTGTGTCAATTAGTAGAACAATACAGAAATTGGCTTTATTGCTCTGTTCAAAAGCATAGTAAACTGCCTATTCCTGGATTGCATTATAAGGCAGACACTAAGGCTGATCCATTAGGTAGGCAGCATGGTAATAAGACACCTTATTTTGGTCAAAGTCAAAGACAATTTGGAAAAAAAAAATCCATCCAAGATAGTGTATAAAGTAAGCAAAATGTTAAAAAAGTCAAGAATTGTTTTATTCAGTCAGTGAATCTGTAGAGTGATCCAGATGGACAATTACATGCGCATGAGAGCATGTTTTTGTCGAGCAAAATATTAACGTATATTTATTTTGATGAGTTGAGAATTGTTTTATTCAGTCCAGTGATTCATTCAATCAGATAAGACTTGCTTTTGAGTGTGATCATAAGATGCCTCTTTTTGGCCAAATTCAAAGGCATTTGGAAAAAATCCATCCAAGATATAAAAAAAAAAAAGAGAAAAGTTGATTTGTATTCATAATGTTAAGTTGAGAATCACTCAGTGAGCCAATACAGTGATTAAAAGAATAAGAGACATATTTTGCAGCATTTTAATTTTTTTATATTTATATTTTTTTTTAGTTAATTTTTGATTCATATTCATTCAAGTTGAGAATGTTTTATTTGCTCTGGTGAGTCATTGGAGAATTCATAAAAATAAGACTTGTTTTTGAGTGTTATTATAAGATGACATTTTTGGCAAAATTTGAAGGTACTTCAATCCAAGATAATACATAAAGTGAGAGAAATGTTAATTTATATTTATTCTGATAAGTTTAGCATCTTTTGATTTAGTCAGTGAGTTATTACAGTGATTAAAACTGATGACTAAACAGTATGAGACCTGTTTTTAGATTTTATTTTTTTGACTGAATTGTTGATTTATATTCATTCTAATAAGTTGAGAATTGTTTTATTCAGTTCAGTGAGTCATTCGAGAATTCATAAAGATAAGACTTGTTTTTGAGTGTGATTATAAGATACCTCTTTTTGGCAAATGTAAATGTAGAAAAAAAATCTATTCAATATAGTATATAAAGTGAGAGAAGCAGTGATTTACATTCATTTTGATAACTTGAGAATTGTTTTATTTAGTCCAGTGAGACATTAAAGAATTCAAACCTATAAGGCTTTTATTTTTAGCATGGTTATACCTCTTTGTTGCCAAATTCAAAAGCATTTAGAAAAAAAAAAACATCCAAGATAGTATATAAAGTTAGCAAAATCTTGATTTATATTCATTCTTATAAGCTGAGAATCATCCGATTCAGTTAGTGATTCACTAGAGTGATTCAAATAGAAAACTAAAGAGCATGAGTCTTTATAAAGAGATTGATTTTGATGAGTTGAGAATTGTTTTATTCAGTTTTATTCAGAATTCAAATGGATTTGTTTTTGAGTATGATTAGAAGACCTCATTTTGGCCAAATTCAAAGGCATTTAGGAAAAAAATGTCCATCAAATATAGTATAAAATGAGAGAAATGGTGATCTATATTCATTCTGATAAATTGAGAATCATTTGATTCAGTCATTATAGTAATTATTCAATATAGTATATAAAGTGAGAGAAGCAGTGATTTACATTCATTTTGATAACTTGAGAATTGTTTTATTTAGTCCAGTGAGACATTAAAGAATTCAAACCTATAAGGCTTTTATTTTTAGCATGGTTATACCTCTTTGTTGCCAAATTCAAAAGCATTTAGAAAAAAAAAAACATCCAAGATAGTATATAAAGTTAGCAAAATCTTGATTTATATTCATTCTTATAAGCTGAGAATCATCCGATTCAGTTAGTGATTCACTAGAGTGATTCAAATAGAAAACTAAAGAGCATGAGTCTTTATAAAGAGATTGATTTTGATGAGTTGAGATTTGTTTTATTCAGTTTTATTCAGAATTCAAATGGATTTGTTTTTGAGTATGATTAGAAGATTTTTTTTTTTTTTGAGAGAGAGAAAAATTTTAATTTATGTCCTTTCACTACCAGAAAGTATTGATAAAAAATGAAAAAGAATTCAATTCAATACATAATGGACTATTTTACCCAGTATTCGTGTGTGCTGTGTATTATGCTGATGCTTTCAAGAACTGTCTAAAGATTCATTATTTCCGTGAGCACTTGGTTGAATCCTATTGATGCACAAATCCTTCTCTTCTTTCCTGTTTCTTTCTGTAGACTTTCGCTGCAGATTTTGGGGGTAAAAATGCAGAATTCAGACGAATGGCTTTAAAATGATGTAACAAGTTCTGAGTTATGACATCTACCAGCTGAAACTGACCCTGCTGACCCCTGAAAGCTTTCATGCGCCTTCCTTTGCTGTTTTTCTCGCTGTTCTGTGTGAACGCCCTCTTACTTTTTTACTTACATTATTTGCAGGACACACATGGCACACCAAAACTAAGCGGTTGTGTAAAAGTTCAGGCCTGAACCGCAGATCTTCCACTGATAATTCACAGCACTTCTTCTAAAATATCTTTACATTAGGCCGCGCTGTTGCCGCAGGCGCTTACTTCTTCCTGTTTGACATCTGGTGTAGTCTGTGAGTTGAACATGCTGGAGTGGAGATGATGTCAGGCCCACATAAGAATTTAATTATCAGCTGTTCAGTTGGGAAACGGTTCTGTAGGATTTGGCTACATTCATCTTTTTCCTCCCATCCCCAGACTTCTCCATGAAAGGAAATGGTGTGTTCTTGCGTAACGGGTGACGGGGCACTTATAATTCTAATTAAAAACAAACTCAGTCGCTTATTACTGATGTTCAATGTGTTTGCTTACCATTATACTGGATAAAAGGTATCTTTTTTTATCTTTATGAAAGGTAACTTCGCTTATAATAAGCAATTATTATGTAGTACAGAAATAGAAACATAAGATTTTTACTTTTTCTGAAGAATATGAGTGGTGGCTTTTGGTATAGAAGTCGAAGCTAAAGAGTTTTTCTATTATGTCATGCAGTTGCTAGAGTATTCTGAGTGTTTTAGTGCATTGAACCTATATCTGGTTGCTAGGATGTTCCAGATGGTTGCTAAGGTGGTTGCCCATATAGAACATAACATTCTAATCCCTAGATATTGCTCGAGTCCTTCCTTTAATGTAAATTGAACTGCACACTACAAGACTTGCACCATTTGGTCGATGCTCTTCAAGTGTGCAGAGCATCTAGTTGCAAACGCGACATGAATTTCAGAGTGTTTCAAAATCTGTCCAACAAGTCCTTAAAGGAATAGTTCACTCAGAAATGAAAATTGGCTAAAATCCAACATGTAGATGAGCTTGTTTTTCATTCAGAACAGATTTGTAGAAATTTTGCATTACATTTAGCATAACTCACCACTGGATCCTCTGCAGTGAATGGGTGCCGTCAGAATGAAAGTCCAAACAGCTGATAAAAACATCTCAATAATCCACAAGTAATCCACACCACTCCAGTCCATCAGTTAACATCTTGAGAAGTCAAAAGCTGCATGTTTGTATGAAACAAATCAATCAAGATGTTTTCTTGAAACCATTGCTTCCAGCCAAAATATGAGTCCATAATCCATAATAACACTTCCTCCAGTGAAAAAGTCCATCCCCTGTTGTCCTCTCACATCAAAATCCACCCACATCATTTTTTGAACCGTTTTGGAATGTTTTCACTTCTAAACTGTGCTTGATCTGTGCAGATTTCTCTCCTGATTCAGATGAGACAACTTTTCACTGGAGGAAGCAATATTGTGGATTATATATTTTAGCCAGAAGTAACAGTTTGAAGTTAAAAACGTAATTTATGATGGATTAAACTAATGATGGATTTAGTTTCTTATAAGCATGCAGCTTTTGGCTTCACAAGATGTTAATTGATAGACTGGAGTGGTGTGGATTATTGTGATGTTTTTATCAGCTCTCATTCTGACGGCACCCATTAACTGCAGAGGATCCAGTGATGAGCAAGTGATGGAATGCAACATTTCTTCAAATCTGTTCTGATGAAGAAACAAACTCATCTACTCATCTTGAATGGCCTGAGGGTGAGTACACTGTGGGCAAATTTTAATTTTGGGGTGAAATACTGTATTTCTTTAAAAAAAATAATTTGTGTAACTACAGTATGTAAGTATCGAGTATCAGCTCTCTTAAACAAGTGCACAATTAAGTTCTCAGTCATGTGCATAATAAATGATTGCAGGATGAGTTACAGGCCAAATTTGAATACTTTGGGTTTATGGTCTAAGGTTTGTTCAGGATCACAGTCTGAAAAAAGCACATTTTGTATTGTTCTCTTGATGTTTTGTTCTTGTGGTTTGATTGGATTCAGCTCAGCTGGTTAAATGTGGGTGATTTATCTGCAGTTGTGAAATGTTGAGACACCTTTGGTATTTAGCACTTTGATAAGATCTTCTGTGCGTCTTGTGTTGAAAGCGCAAACGCTTCTTTGAGCCCCATGATATGAAACGCATCTCTGAGCCCCAATAAATAACAACCTTGTTTTCTCACAGCTCTACCTATTTACACGCAGCAAAATCTTATTAAAAAAGAATGGCATGAGAGAGTAACAGCACGAGGAGGACGGCGATCGCCGGAGCGTGTTTAATCTCTGTTCTGAGAGCTGTACGGGTGAAGTGGGGAAGTGATGCAGACAGAAATGCGATCCATATCACAGTACAGTTACCTCACTCAAAATGTGCTTTTAATAAAAGAGCTTTATGGGAATCGTTGGACTAGTAACCACAAGGATCAACACAAGAAATTTCATATATTGTTACAACAAGAGTAATGTATACTGAAGAAATATGCCATGATAGGAAGTGTGTTGCAGTGAGTTTACTGTTAAGGAGGGTTTTTAGGCACTAATCTTGGTGCATTAATAAATATCACAAGAGTAATAATGCTGCTGCCCTGAATATCATAATATCTGCAGGTATTCACAGTCAGAATGATATTCAGAACAACAGCTCGATTGTAAATAGTAAGTGGAGAAAACAAAGAAACCCACTCTGGCTTTGCAATATTTTTTTGCTCCAGGCAAAATCATATGACGTACTCAGTGGGGTTTTGCAAAATTCACAATAGACAAATTGGCCCCCTTTCGAATCATAAGTGTGAATTTGAATTGAATTAACAGGAAGCTGAATTGTAATGCAAAGAAATTCAACACAGGAAATCCATTCATCCATTTTGTTGTCTTGTTCCATCCATCTATCCATCTATCCATCTATCTATCTATCT
>NW_015646367.1:155555-167159 GCF_001515625.1 Sinocyclocheilus rhinocerous | reverse complement strand
GTTCCATCCATCCATCCATTGTTCTTTCTGTCATTCGTTCCATCCATCCATCCATTGTTCTCTATCCATCTTAGTCTTGTTCCATCCATCCATCCATCCATTGTTCTTTCTATCATTCTGTCTTGTTCCATCCATCCATCCATTGTTCTTTCTATCATTCTGTCTTGTTCCATCCATCCATCCATCCAGCCATTGTTCTTTCTATCATTCTGTCTTGTTCCATCTATCCATCTATCTATCCATCTTAGTCTTGTTCCATCCATCCATCCATCCATCCATTGTTCTGTCTATCATTCTGTCTTGTTCCATCTATCCATCTATCTATCCATCTTAGTCTTGTTCCATCCATCCATCCATCCATCCATTGTTCTGTCTATCATTCTGTCTTGTTCCATCTATCCATCTATCTATCCATCTTAGTCTTGTTCCATCCATCCATCCATCCATCCATTGTTCTGTCTATCATTCTGTCTTGTTCCATCTATCCATCTATCTATCCATCTTAGTCTTGTTCCATCCATCCATCCATCCATCCATTGTTCTGTCTATCATTCTGTCTTGTTCCATCTATCCATCTATCTATCCATCTTAGTCTTGTTCCATCCATCCATCCATCCATCCATTGTTCTGTCTATCATTCTGTCTTGTTCCATCTATCCATCTATCTATCCATCTTAGTCTTGTTCCATCCATCCATCCATCCATCCATTGTTCTGTCTATCATTCTGTCTTGTTCCATCTATCCATCTATCTATCCATCTTAGTCTTGTTCCATCCATCCATCCATCCATCCATTGTTCTGTCTATCATTCTGTCTTGTTCCATCTATCCATCTATCTATCCATCTTAGTCTTGTTCCATCCATCCATCCATCCATCCATTGTTCTGTCTATCATTCTGTCTTGTTCCATCTATCCATCTATCTATCCATCTTAGTCTTGTTCCATCCATCCATCCATCCATCCATTGTTCTGTCTATCATTCTGTCTTGTTCCATCTATCCATCTATCTATCCATCTTAGTCTTGTTCCATCCATCCATCCATCCATCCATTGTTCTGTCTATCATTCTGTCTTGTTCCATCTATCCATCTATCTATCCATCTTAGTCTTGTTCCATCCATCCATCCATCCATCCATTGTTCTGTCTATCATTCTGTCTTGTTCCATCTATCCATCTATCTATCCATCTTAGTCTTGTTCCATCCATCCATCCATCCATCCATTGTTCTGTCTATCATTCTGTCTTGTTCCATCTATCCATCTATCTATCCATCTTAGTCTTGTTCCATCCATCCATCCATCCATCCATTGTTCTGTCTATCATTCTGTCTTGTTCCATCTATCCATCTATCTATCCATCTTAGTCTTGTTCCATCCATCCATCCATCCATCCATTGTTCTGTCTATCATTCTGTCTTGTTCCATCTATCCATCTATCTATCCATCTTAGTCTTGTTCCATCCATCCATCCATCCATCCATTGTTCTGTCTATCATTCTGTCTTGTTCCATCTATCCATCTATCTATCCATCTTAGTCTTGTTCCATCCATCCATCCATCCATCCATTGTTCTGTCTATCATTCTGTCTTGTTCCATCTATCCATCTATCTATCCATCTTAGTCTTGTTCCATCCATCCATCCATCCATCCATTGTTCTGTCTATCATTCTGTCTTGTTCCATCTATCCATCTATCTATCCATCTTAGTCTTGTTCCATCCATCCATCCATCCATCCATTGTTCTGTCTATCATTCTGTCTTGTTCCATCTATCCATCTATCTATCCATCTTAGTCTTGTTCCATCCATCCATCCATCCATCCATTGTTCTGTCTATCATTCTGTCTTGTTCCATCTATCCATCTATCTATCCATCTTAGTCTTGTTCCATCCATCCATCCATCCATCCATTGTTCTGTCTATCATTCTGTCTTGTTCCATCTATCCATCTATCTATCCATCTTAGTCTTGTTCCATCCATCCATCCATCCATCCATTGTTCTGTCTATCATTCTGTCTTGTTCCATCTATCCATCTATCTATCCATCTTAGTCTTGTTCCATCCATCCATCCATCCATCCATTGTTCTGTCTATCATTCTGTCTTGTTCCATCTATCCATCTATCTATCCATCTTAGTCTTGTTCCATCCATCCATCCATCCATCCATTGTTCTGTCTATCATTCTGTCTTGTTCCATCTATCCATCTATCTATCCATCTTAGTCTTGTTCCATCCATCCATCCATCCATCCATTGTTCTGTCTATCATTCTGTCTTGTTCCATCTATCCATCTATCTATCCATCTTAGTCTTGTTCCATCCATCCATCCATCCATCCATTGTTCTGTCTATCATTCTGTCTTGTTCCATCTATCCATCTATCTATCCATCTTAGTCTTGTTCCATCCATCCATCCATCCATCCATTGTTCTGTCTATCATTCTGTCTTGTTCCATCTATCCATCTATCTATCCATCTTAGTCTTGTTCCATCCATCCATCCATCCATCCATTGTTCTTTCTATCATTCTATCAACAATTGTCTGTTGATTGTTCTATTGTTCATTCTATTTGTCATTTTATTGTTCTATCTCTGTATCATTCTATCACATTCTCTGTCTACAAACCTTCAAACTTCAAGGTTTTTAAACTTTTTCCCCCCCAAAACCTTCAAACAGTCCTTTGTCAAGTCGGCATTCAGAGATTCTCTTGACACATTTTGTTCACATTTCATTCTGTCTAGTTCCATCCATTGTTCTTTCTATCATTCTGTCTTGTTCCATCCATCCATCCATTGTTCTTTCTATCATTCTGTCTTGTTCCATCCATCCATCCATCCATCCATTGTTATTTCTATCATTCTATCAACAATTGTCTGTTGATTGTTCTATTGTTCATTCTATTTGTCATTTTATTGTTCTATCTCTGTATCATTCTATCACATTCTCTGTCTACAAACCTTCAAACTTCAAGGTTTTTTAACTTTCCCCCCCCCCAAAACCTTCAAACAGTCCTTTGTCAAGTCGGCATTCAGAGATTCTCTTGACACATTTTGTTTGACTAGTTTCTAGTCTAAATGACTTGCATGAATTTCAATTAATTTTAATTTGACTTCCTTACATTTGTCAGGATCATGGGCCTGTTTTGTTCTGTTTTGCCCCTGTTTCTGTTCCTGTGTTCCCTTATTTGGTCATGTTCCTGTCCTCGTTTAGTTAGTTAGTCATTCTGTGCACCTGTGTTTGGTAATTGTCCTGAATTGTATTTATATATATATATATATATATATTATTTTTTTTAATAGAAAATGCCATATGCTGTACAGGAATCTGTTTTTTAATTATTATTATTTAATAAAAATAGTTAATGCTATATTATATATACTGAGCAACCCATAAAATATTTATTTATGTATTTAAAAATAAATGCCATGTGTACTGAGCAGGATTCAGAAAGTAGTTTATTAAATTATTTATTTATTTATTATTATTATTATTTAATTGTAAATGCTTTATGTACTGAGCAGGATGTGGTAAACAAGTAAAAAGTAAGCTATTTATGTATTTATTAAAAATAGCAAATGCATGGCTCACTACACATTTATTATTTATTTATTTAACTAAAAATGCCCTATACTGATTAGGATTCAGTAGGCAGTTTGTTTCTTTTTTGTTTATTTATTTATTAAAAATAGTAAATGCCATATACATTGAGCAGGATTCAGCAAGCAGTTTATGTAATTAAATTTTTATATATATATTTTTTTAAATAAATGCTATATGTACTGAGCAGAATTCAGTAAACAAGCAAACAGTAAGCTGTTATGTAATTAATTAATTTATTTTATAAAGAAAATTATAGCAAATGCATGGGTCACATTCATTCATTCATTCATTCATTCATTTAAAAATATACTGAGCAGGATTCAGCAAGTTTATGCAATTAAATTTATATTATTTATTTTATAATAAATGCTGTGTGTATTAAGCAGGATTCAGTAAGCAGTTTGTTTGTTTGTTTATTTGTTTATTTATTTTTTAAATAGTAAATGCCATATATATTGAGCAGGATTTAGCAAGCAGTTTATGTAATTAATGTTTTATTATTTTTTAAATAATAAATGCTGTATGTACTGAGCAGTAAACAGTAAGCTGTTTATTTATTTAATAAATAGTAAATGCTTGTTTTATACTGTACAGGATTTAGGAAGCAGTAAGCTAGTATTATACTCTGAACATTGCTTGTGTCAAATGTTGCAGTGTTGTCGAGGACCTTGATAGAAATGTAGTGGAGTGAAAAGTACAATATTTGTCTTTCAAATGTAGTGAAGTTAAAGTCATCAGTTCCCAGAAAAAATAATACTCAAGTAAAGTACAGATACTCAAAAAGTGTACTTAAGTACAATACTCAAGTAAATGTACTTCGTTATTGTCCGCCTCTGGTTGTGGGACACAGCACTGGTTAGTCACAGAGAAGTAAGTTAACTCTCTCATCCTCTTTTGTGTATCTCAGATCTCTGTCGCAGAAACTGTTTAGAGCTTCAGAAACACACACAACCTCCCAGTTGATCAGGTAGCAGTGTAACTAATGAAAAGCGTCATGAAAGTGACAGAGAGATTAATGAAGTTTCCCATGCTGCACTTTGCATGTGGTTCACCGTGGGCTCCTCTGGGCACAGCTGCTGTTAAATGCTATTCATGGTGACAAATAATGCTCTATCTCAGCAGTGACACCTCCGAGTCAAGGTTAAAAAACACATTTGCCAGCCCGGACGAGCGGAGCCGGATGAGCGAGGCTCGGCAGCTATAGATACGGAAAAAATGTATTTACTCGCAGCCGGCTGGAGGCGGGACGAGAGGCACGGGAGCGATTGGGAATTTGGGATTAATTGAAAACATCTGTGCGACGATGCAAAATATCTTCCGTCTCCTAGCTGCAGGCGAGCGTAACGCGCATCCCGTAGAGGCAATGTGTTCTGTTGTCGCTCTCTTTTTTGTTAGTGTTTTGTTTTTCCTTTCTCTTGAACTCCGTAAGTGGATGAGAGCACGTTACGATCTGTTTTTGCTCTGCATACGTGTTTGTTTTGTTGTTTGCAAGCAAAGCCTCTGATTTGTAGGCAGTACATACGGGCGGCTTTCGAACGGTCAATTCCTCCTGACCTTCAGAAAGAATTGCAGTGAACCAATCAAGGAAAGATCTGAGTGAGAGCCAAGAGCGAATCAAGGTCAAGTGTACGTGTGTTTTTGTGTCTGCGATGACATATTCTCCTAAGATCTTATGCAGACATGTTTTCTTGGTTATTTATATACTGCCATTGACTTATATAGTTTGTATTTTGAGTTTAGTCTGTTTTGAGTTTGTATATTGATTGATATAGTCTGATGCAGTGTGTTAGTGTTTAGACTTCTGTCGCGCTAGCAAATGTTAACCAGCAAAGAGGCCTATAAATCAGGGACCTGAGCCACATCTAGAGACTAGACTAGTAAGCAACTGCTGCAAACCACCCACAACACAATCGCAACAGTGCAGCAACAACCTTGCAACCAGATTGAATACTCTAGCAATGACCTAGAACATTCGACACCTTAGCAACGAGCCAGAGCACATTTTTCTAATGTAAATTAGAAAAGCATATACCACTAATATACAACAATACCAACGTCTCTGGAAAGATAAGTGATATTTATGTTGGTCGAGTGAGCAACTCATGGCAGCGACTTCTCCAGTGGTTGTGTGGGTAACAATGCAGTGAGGAATCCATTTCAGCAGCCTTGAACTAGCGATGTGCATTTTTCCAAAATATTGTTTTTCAAATATTTGTGCTCATAAAAAATTTATATTAAAAAATTTGTTTAATTAAAGGGGTCGTGAACTGAGAAATCAAAATTCTCTTGATCTTTTGACATATAAAAGGTCATTGTACTATAAAACATCCTGTAAGTTTCAGAACTCAAAACTTTCTTGTTAGTCTAAAAACAGCTTATATTGAAGGCAGTCAGCCAAAATGACAGATTGTGGAATGTGCCACTTTATGACATAATAGTGTGGCTAATCACCGCTTCCGCAGAAGATGATCAACGCCTGCTTCTACATCGCTGCCTGTTTAGCCACGCCCACTGATTTGCGCACATAGTGTAAATAACGAGAGAGGCAAAGTGTTTTTATTTTTCGAATAATAATTACAGATCGAATATTCTACTATTTGTGCACATCCCTATACCCTGAACCTGAAGTGTTGTGGATGCTGCACCAAACTTTCCTAAAATCTGGAACACGCAGATGAGGCCCTGAAGTAGGTGCAGAAACTCCTTAATCTGGGACATGCAGATGAAAGTACCTTAAAGGTTTGCTCAACTGAGCTTAGTCTTGTTTCAAATGCATGTATGTCTTCTGCTTCTCAGGGCTGGGGATTTAGAACTTGGTCAGTCTGCTTTTTAGTGTTGTCATGATACTGTAATTTCTAACTTTGATAAAATAACTTGAAAAATACTGATATTCGATACCATTTTTGATACAATGGGGAAAAACTGCCACAACATTAAGGGCATAAAATTTTCAATTATTATTTAAAGATAAATCTTGGCTAGAACATGACAATGAGGTATATTTTTACATTAATGGCAATGTCTTGAGGTGGTAAAACACTGGAGAAACACTGGCATAGTTCAAACATACAGTTAGAAAAGTGTCACTGAAGTTTTACAGATGCATTATTCATAGCTGCCATTGAGAATACTTATTTCTCTGAATAAATATGTAATGGATGTGTTGTAGTTTGCATCAGTTTTAAGGTTGCCAAACACAGTTAAGAATGGATTTGGATGTATGTCTTTTTTCAGCTACTGCTGCTGCATCCAGAGGTCCTGAGGAATTTTTATGGCGGTCACAGGCCAAAACCTTAGGCATTTGTCTCTAGATGGGTGAAGGGCAGAAACTGCATGTGGACCAATGAGAAGTCTTGTCCTTCCTGGGCTTAGTACCAGAGGTTTTCTTCTTGCCCTCAAAGAGGTGTCTGGCCATTGTCTTAGCATCTTTATCTGATGGCGTTGGACAGTTTGCTTATGTTGGTCCACCAAGATCCAATCAAAATGTAGCAAACCGTTGTCCACTGTTGTGGTCAAAGTGGGGCCCCGCCATAAACTGGGCCCTGGAATGTGCTGTTCACCACCCACAACAGCCTAGCAACCATCCTAAAGATGCTAGCAGCCATCTAGCAACAGCCTAGTAACCAGCTGTAATAATCTTTTAAGAACCCAGAACTATCGAGCAACTATCTAGCGTGCATAATAAACACACAGAACACCCTAGCAACCAGCCAGAGCAGGCTACTGACCGTCTAGCTACACCATAGCAAACAACAACAACACCCTAGCAACAGTGTGGAAACCACTTAGTACAACCTTAGCAACCATGCAGAACATGGTAGCACCAAATTAGCAATGCCATAGCGACCACAGAGAACACTCTAGCAACCAGCCTGAATAGCCTAGCAACACCATAGTAACAACTTGGCAATCATCCAAAAGATAGACGCAACCATAGACTGTTGGCCATCCAGAAGATAGAAGCAACCATAGACTGTTGTAACACCATAGCGACTACTCGGGAGAACCTAACAACAGTATAGAAACCTGCCAGAATACTATAGTTACCACTCAGAATAACCTAGCAACCATGCAGAACATGGTAGCAACCACACAGCAACAACATAAACAGAACAGTGGAGAAACCATCCGGAATACTCTAGTAACCACACCTTCCAAACTAGCAACCATGCAGAACATGGTAGCAACCATATAGCAACAACATAACCAGAACAGCAGAAAACAC
This sequence comes from Sinocyclocheilus rhinocerous, assembly GCF_001515625.1. Taxonomy (NCBI): domain Eukaryota; kingdom Metazoa; phylum Chordata; class Actinopteri; order Cypriniformes; family Cyprinidae; genus Sinocyclocheilus; species Sinocyclocheilus rhinocerous. Next base: position 159,330 of record NW_015646367.1, on the reverse strand, counting down.
CTGAGCAACCACCTAGATTAACCTAACAACTATTTAGAACATGGTAGCAACCATGTACTAACAACATAAACAAAACAGCAGAGAAACCACCCAAAATACCCCAGTAACCACATAGAACAGCATAGCAACCATGCAAAACATGGTAGCAACCATATAGCAACAACATAAACAGAACAGTAGAAAATACCCTGGCAACCATGCAAAACATGGTAGCAACCATATAGCAACAACATAAACAGTAGAAAATACCCTAGCAACCACCTAGAATAACCTAGCAATCATGCAGAATGTGGTGGCAACAACATAACAAACAGGACAGCAGAGAATACCCTAGCAACCACCTAGAGCATCCTAGCAACCATGCAGAACATGGTAGCAACCATATAGCAACAACATAAACAGAACAGCAGAAAATAACCTAGCAACCACCTAGAGCAACCTAGCAACCATATAGTAACAACATAAACAGAACAGCAGAGAAACCACCCATAATACCCTTGTAACCACCTAGAACAACCTAGCAACCATATAGCAACAACATAAACAGAACAGCAGAAAATACCATAGCTACCATATAGCAGCAACATAACAAACAAAACAACAGAGAAACCACCCCGAATACCCTAGCAACCACCTAGAGCAACCTAGCAACAATTCAGAACATGGTAGCTACCATATAGCAACAACATAAACAGAACAGCAGAAAAACCACCCAGAATGCCCTAGCAACCACCTAAAGCAAATTGGCACCCATGCAGAACATGGTAGCAACGCCATAGCGACCAAACAGAACACCCTGGCAACCAGCCAAAACACCCTAGCAACTGTCGAGCAACACCACAGCCAAAAAAAAAACCCTAGTAATGCCCTGCCAAACACTTTTGCACCATGACAAGTGACTTCTTCTGCAGCAAATCAAACGCTCACATTTTCTTACTAGATAAATTATTAAAATAAAGTAGAAATAAAACTCCAGGTTACTTTATGAGGACATCACTAGATAACTGTGTAGAGACAGAGAGAGAGAGAGAGAGCAAGCATGATAGATGAAGTAGGGAGGTGCTGGAAGAGCGAACGAGAGATAAGAGAGAGAGAGAGAGCAGTGCCTGAGGAACACTCAGACAGAACAAATGAGCAGCCGTGGCTCGACTCCCGCCAGAGACGCTGATATCGGCACGCCGGAGAGAACTGCTTCACCAGGAGTCAGATTACAGCGCTCTGACACACGGCTGAGGACGGAGGTGCGAGAGCGAGACTGAGAGTTTCTCTGAAGTGGGATCTCTGTTCACACACAGAGAGAGGGACAGAAAACTAGCAAGGTGTTGTTGCAGTCCTCGTGGTCCCTGTTCCCACATGCACAGATGAGATCATGGATTCACTCTTGACGGCAGCGTTACACGGGGATGCCACAGATCTGGACGCATGATGACCATGGAGAGCATGTTTATGGGTAAGTTTGAAAGTCTGTGGTTTTGTTTTGTAGGCTCCCCATCTGGCAATCGCAGCGGGGGTTTCTCGCAGGGACACGTGGTCCCTGTTCCCACATGCACAGATGAGATCATGGATTCACTCTTGACGGCAGCGTTACACGGGGATGCCACAGATCTGGACGCATGATGACCATGGAGAGCATGTTTATGGGTAAGTTTGAAAGTCTGTGGTTTTGTTTTGTAGGCTCCCCGTCTGGCATTCGCAGCGGGGGTTTCTCGCAGGGACATCAGAGGAGCGCGGCTCGCGTGCCTCACCAGACACCTGATTTGTTGCGGTGGAGTTTAGCAGGGCGTGAAATCGTGAGCTACAACAAAACTGAAGGGATTAGGAGATTTTAGGAAGCGTGTGGCTGGAAATGAAGCTTCCCGCTGAACGGATGATTCCTTTCCGAATGCGCGGAGGAACGGGAACAGAGCTCTCCACGGGAGATACAGCAGATCTGTTGCTCTGAGGTGAAGCCGATGCATTAGATGCAGGTTTTAGGGGCTTGAAAACATGATAAAACAGTTTTAGAATGGCCAGAACAAGTACTGGGATTGTTAAATAACATGAACATGAACTTTTAAGACGCTAGGTTTACATTTGTATGAATTTAAAAGGCAAAGTTTGTATTTTTTTAGATGCTTTTTACCATTTGTTATCACCTTTCAACTTTTTTGCAGTCCTTAAAAAATAATGCAATTATTATTTCTGTTTAAAATAGTTTTATATGAAGTATAGCATGTCACTCTGCTGCTTAACAGGTCACACCATGTCTACACCAGACGCAGGTGGCGTCCCATGATGCACGACCACTAAATCGCTCACAAAGCCGTGTCCACTGGAAGTGACTGAAGCTCCTTTTGATGGAAACCTTCCATTTTTCTATTTTTTTCTCTGTTTCTATTTTTGGTATTCTGTATTGCGCAGCCATTTTTTCAATGGTTCTTTATTTACAAATAGATTTTACTATGCATTTTTTTTTTTAAATAACGTCTGAATGAAATCAAAGCTACCTTGACGTTTTTGGTCCCTGATGTGCAGCTTCGATTTTTACACCAAAAAACATAATTTAGAAGTAATAAGCTATTTTCAGTCCTGTTTTTAACCCCCCTCATCAGAACGTTCTGTTTGAATAGGCGTGGCAGATTGTAGACTCGAAAGTAAACGCCCACTGCTATGATTGGCTAACAGTTGTGTATGTTTGACAGCCTACGTCCTTCACAGATGGACGCTGCTGTGATTTAGGTTAAAAACACATAAATACTCTGTAATAACAGACAAAGCAATAGTGACCACATAATAAAAACAGTTACTCACACTTGTGTTGCGACATTACTGTCGGATCCAATATAGTCGGCATAGCATTGTCTTTCAGATTCAGTCTTTCTGAAAATCCCGCGTCAAATTGTGCCTTGTTTGTAAACAAATCCGTGCTAAAATGAAGTGAACAAAGGACTGAGTTCCTACTGATGTGGTCTGGATCTTCATTAAAAATAAAGTTCATCCACTCTTTCCAAACGTAGGGATCAGAAGGAAGGCAATGCAAAGCACTGCACAACGTCTTGTTGTCTTCGGAGCTTCTTTATCATTTGGTTTCTGCGTAGACCTGCGTTTGCCTCTCTCATTATTTGCACGAATCAGTGGGCGTGGCTAAACAGGCAGTGATGTAGAAGCAGGCGTTGATCATCTTCTGCGGAGGCGGTGTTTAGCCACACTATTATGTCATAAAGTGGCACATTCCACAATCTGTCATTTTGGCTGACTGCCTTCAATATAAGCTGTTTTTAGACTAACGAGAAAGTTTTGAGTTCTGAAACTTACAGGATGTTTTTTTTTAGTACAATGACCTCAAAAGATCAAAATAATTGAGATTTTCTCAGTTCATGACCCCTTTAACTTAGGAGCGCTATTGGTGTGAATCCACAGTGCTGCCTATGAAGGGATCTCACTAGGTTTTGAAACAGACCCACTGTGTAATGTTGACCTCAACATTATAGGTATAAGGAGCCATTCGCACAGAACGTGTCTTTCCATTCCACTGCACTACTTTCCCTTTGTTTTTCTATGTAAACACACGCTAGATGGACATCTTTGACTTGTGCTTGCATTACTAAAAATGCAGCACTCCGGTTAAAAGAAATTCAGCTTTTAAAGGGGTGGTTCATTGCGATTTCACTTTTTTAACGTTAGTTAGTGTGTAAACTCGCTGTTTGAGCATAAACCCGTGGCTGCTTTTCAAATGTACATAACAGATTTAAAGGGGTCATATGATGCGATTTCAAGTTTTCCTTTCTCTTTGGAG